>NC_051154.1:253073335-253117342 GCF_013339745.2 Dermacentor silvarum
TTCTAAAGAAGACTTTGCCCTGCTATATACTACTGCGACAACCTGAATTACGGACTTCAGACACGCCTACGGCAACGCGCCCTTACTGCCTGCGACCATTTCTCCGGTCTCAAAACGGCTCAGACGCTAGCCGCGCGCTTACCGTACTTCAAACGCTGCTGCTGCGACACGTCCACTTGATCCACGGACCCTAGGTATGCCTCGTCTGCTGCGACGCTACTGCTGATACCCGGCTGTGTCCTTCCTACTATTACTTCGGACCACGGACGCTGAATGCTGCAGCGCATTTCATTGATGCGGACGTGAACTTAGACACTGCTAAGACACCGACCGCTTGGAGTACTGAGGCCTAGGACACTGCAGTCTTACCTGCGTACCAGTGTACTGCTACTCAGACGCCGACCATGCTTTGTGGAATTCTGCCGCCGCCTTTCTTGCAGACGCCGGGTCCGCCCTCATACCGTGGGCGAAGTGGCGCCGCGTTTTCGAAGTCTACGTGGAACTGACCGGAGACACCAATCCCGATTTCAGAAAAAGGATTCTTCTGACTGCCCTGGGTGTTGAGGGCCTTCATATATATTTCGAGCGTCAAGTGACCCAGACGCAGGCAGGCAAGACCAAACATTCGTCGATCGGGGAGTACACGGACGTGTACCAGGAGGCACTAAAGATGCTGGAGCGACAGTTCGTAACAACATTCAATGAATCATCAGCGAGGAAGGAGGAGCACAGTGGTCAGAACATGGAGCGATTTGCAACCACGCGGGCGAATTCAACCGGATACCGCTGCCCAGCAGAACGTGATGGTTGTCGACGGCACGAGCGGCCTCCCCGGCTGGTAGTTGCCCATGCTGCCCTTGTTGGCTCCTACCGGCTGGCAGCCGGTAGGAGCCAACAAGGCGCCTGCCCGGCCCAACAAGGCGCCTGCCCGGCCCAACAAGGCGCCTGCCCGGCCCAACAAGGCGCCTGCCCGGCCCGACCACCCACCACCTGCTACCGCTGAGGGTCCAGGTATCACCTCGCAAATTCACCGTCTTGCCCAGCTCTAGATGCAGTCTGTTTCAGCTGTGGAAGATGGGGACATATAGAAGCCGTGTGCCGTTCCAGTGGACTGGCATAACGAAAGGTTATAGTCGGAACGCAAGACACCGGCGCTCGAGAGACGCCTGCAGCGTTTCATGTACACGGCCCCCCTACGAGTGCCGAGCGTCCCGAGGAGTCGCATCCGGGTGCCCATTAGACTACGATTATTCTTACGACAACGTCTATTCCGAAGCCGCACCCGCCGTGGTTGCTCAGGGGCTATGGTGTTGGGCTGCTGAGCACGAGGACGCGGGATCGAATCCCGGCCACGGCGGCCGCATTTCGATTGTGGTGAAATGTGAAAACACCCGTGTATGATTTAGGCGCACGTTAAAGAACCCCAGGTGGTCCCCCCACTACGGCGTGCCTCATAATCAGATCGTGGTTTTGGCACGTAAACCCTATAATTTAATTAATGATTCCGACGCCGTCTCTTCAGTCTTTCTCCAACAAGGCCTACTCCAATGCCTCATACTCCTAAGCCTCCGATGCCTACGCCCGTGAAGAATACTGCTTCAATGCCTACTTCAATGCCAATAACCTACATTACTTCCTTTAAGGCACATTCCCCAACCATGTTCGCTCAAGGGGGGAGAAGAGGTGACGCAGTGCACTTGGCTGCCGGACTTATCGGGTGCCAGATCAGCCAAGCCAGATGGTGCTCCCGTGGCCTTCTACTGTGCCGGACTCCTACAGACGCCATGCGGTCTTGTACGACGAAGCCATGTCCTCCATGCATCCGCCGACTGGGACGCCCCAAAGCGGCAGTGACCAAGCGCTGTTGCCGTCACCTGGTGCCATGCTATTTATACAGGTGTGACCATGATTAAACTGGAATTGTACGAGGGGTTCTTCGACTGTTCTCTTTTCCTTGCTTCCAGGTAGTCGGCCGCCACCCTGCGGCGCGATCCCCCTTCTTCTACTGCGGCGCCGCCACCGCCCGGGTCGCCGTCGACGATATGACAAGCAACGTTACTAGATTAGCTTATCTAGTAACGTTGATAACAAGCACCGCTACGTTCTTGTCTTGGTTCCTGTCTAGCGCGGCATGTGCTGCGGCTGCGGCAACGCGCGTCGCGTGGTCAGTCCGAGATCGCAGCTCTGCGGCTTTAGATAGGGGCAGATTCCGATTTTTTTGTTCCAACGCCTGTACAATGAAGAGATGATGCTTTCTTTTGAAAGCTGGTCGATTAATTTTATCCGCTACGACCGCTTTTTCGCGCCTTCCTCTCACGCAGCCGAACTGTCACTGCCGCCGGTAGCCAGCAGACGCAAACGCGAGCGTATTATTTTCCCGCATAACATAATTAATCGAAAATCCCGTATTATATAACACCCGTCACGTTACGTTGGCAGCCCATAATCAGCATACGGAGAATGGCAGCCCCCCCCCCCCCAAAAAAAAAAAAAAATTAAGGAAACGAAACATTGACAGTACATACCTTTTATTTTAAGTCTTCTCAGACTTATATGTTAAAAGTTGCGAAACAATAACAGAGCTCAAACATGAAAATGATGCAATTTTATTGGTGCTGATGCGCACTACATCCGGGATCGGCCCAGGAAAGAGGTTCGGAAAAGTGACGGTGCAGTGGCTAGGAAAGACGTTGGCTTTAATTAGTAAGCCCAAATGAAGTTGTCCGATTGCAGGATTCAAACAGAGGACCCCTAGCACCACGCTTGTTTTTACTTGGTCACCATACGTTCACTTTGGGAGGCTGTCCTAAGCAGCCCCGATCTTGAAGCACAGCTATGGGCTGTCCATCGGGCCCGCGACGCAGCAGAGAGGCTCGGCCTTTCTGTGCCGACGTGGGAGCGGCCCGCTACGTGCTGACGCGCGTTCCGACGGACAATAATAAAGTTTTACCATACCATACCATACCATACGTTCACTTCAATTCATACTGCCACTACAGCTACGAGTCTTACAATTCGTGTAATATTCTAAAATATTGCTATCGCATTCATTCCTTCGCCTTTATGGCGAAACTGATATATTTAGCAATAAAGCTTTTATCATCATCATCATCATTATGTAATACAAAAAGTTAATTGTTGGGTTGGAACAGATCATAGGTGCATGTATAAGCATGCCACGTAGAACATATGATGCGTGACCACTGACAAGACACCAGGTGCAAAGACAACCGGCACTATGCGACCCACTCTACGAGTTTCCATAGCGATGCTTGTGAACAGCACGAATCGCTCTGATTGCAGCTGTATCTGATTTAAAAACTAAGACAAGTTAACTCGTGCATGCAAGATGTATCTTCTTACTTGTGTGGCTGGTGAATCTTCAAAGGAATGGTAATTGCGGATACTAAAGAGATGCACAAATCTAATTTCGATCATAGTTTTGATAACACATTTTTCACTTTGCCGTGTAGGTCGTAGTTCTGTTAAAATCAAGACAATGCCTTTCTTCCGCCGTCAACAAAACATGTAATTGTTAAAATAAAGTGATCTTAGTTCGATTGAAAGAAATCTTCTCAAGTAGAAATTGAAATTTTGCGTTTATTTGTTCTTTCACAATATTTTTCAATGTATTCTTTAACTTCCCTAAATGCACCAAACGCAATCAAAATGCAGTCATTGCCCGAGGAAATCTTTCTTCATTCCCATCTATTTATTCGGAGCTTAAGAATATCTTGCACACTTTATATATATATATATATATATATTATATACATATATATATACATTATATATACATATAGACATTATTCCATATTGTGCCTATGGAATAATGTCGCATGTTGCCGTCACTCGAAAAGCGCATGCATGTGGTTGCGTGTTTGGAAGTGACATACCTTGGACATTCGCCAGCTTCAACTGTACAATGGCATTAAAAAAAATCGCCGTTCTCGTGTAATTCTGTACAAGAACAATCGGCATGAGGTGCCTTCAGCACAAAACGTAATAACTGATCGAAATGGCTAGTCATAAGCATAAAAGAGACGGAAAGCGGAGAAGTGCAGCACTCGCTGAACTAAGCAACCGAAAACTTAATGATGTTTCACTTCACGAACGCGGGTTACGCGCAAGCGTGTGAACGCCGCGCACATGAACAGCGAGCACCGTGGCGTCGTAGCACAAATGGAATGGGCGTGAACGCGGCGATTCTCTTGTCCACCTGTGGGCGCCTTCCTCCTCCGGCACTCGCTTCCCTTACGGCCGATTTGACAGACAGGGCATCTACGCTTGGGCGTAAAAGACGAGAAAGGCGTGAGGGAGCATTCATTTGAACCCCTTTTGCTACTTCAAACGCGAGCAAGCTTTCCTTGACGTCTCGTACGCTCTCTACCTACACAGCGCTGCCGCAGAGAGCCAAATTGCTGGCAGGCGCTGTCGCGCGTAGTGCGCGTTTGTTTGAACTGCCCGCGTTTCACCGCACCGTACATAGCGGAACTGAACAACCGAACCCAAGACTGCACAACAGCGCTTGCTAGTTCAAGTGACCGCGCTGTTGGTGTTGCAGTTGGTGGCCGAGCTGTGAGTTTTGTTCTAATAACGTTGCGTCCCATGGTGCAGATTAGTTAGTGGTAGATTTCGGCAGAACTATACCGGGATACCGACCCAGTGTATGATGGCGGGTCTTCTGAACGCGAGCGCACAACGCAGAAGAAGACTGGTCGCATTCGTCGAGTCATCGGTTGTGCTAAAGGCACGCTATAGTAAATGGCGCTTCGGACGTCATTTTGCAGTGAAGCTATGTCCGCGAGTTTCACGACAGTTCTTGCGTGACCGCGGCGGCGTGGTCGTTATCGAATGTCAAAGAGCTGGCATGCAGCAAGGCGTTGGTGCACCGAAGCGGCCGAAGCACGCGGACGTCGGTGAGAACGCGCAGTCGAGCGTCTTCGTCTCTAAAGCGGGTGCAGCACAGAGCAACACCGTTTGAATAGACTCGCACCTCACATAATAAAGCATTTGCAAAGTCTCGAGCAGATTTGTGGCAGTATAGTAAACCAGGCCACAAATGCACTCGAAGGGTGTGGGAACGCTCTTTTACGCATTTGCTGTATTTATTGTATGAACTTCTTGAATTTGAATACATCTGGGAAGGTTCCTTTTAGTGTATCCCATGGTAGGCTCGGTAGCCCGGTAGAGCTAACAGCCGCAGTGCAGGTTGGAAGGCCCGACGTTTTGCACCGAAGAACTTATTCCACGGCCGCGAACTATATTAATAAGCTCCTGCTAACACCTCTTGCAACGAGAACAATTTTCCGTTTAATTCCGTACTCAAAAAAATCGGCATAGCCTATCTCACGATGGCTGTCGACGGAAATGCCTTTAGCATTGAATCAATCATAGCGAGACAAGGTATTGCCATCGTATACGAACGAGTTTGTATGAGGTGTGTGCTGCAGCGGGATTCCTCTTTCGCACTTCCTCAAGAACACTCGGCGCCATCTAGCGCTAAGCGTGCGGATTGCCTCCGAAATGCATAGCGAACACTGTTCTGTCTGGTTACGCCATCAAGTGCCGCTGCCGAGAAGTCCGCCCATGGGCCTCCGAGGCGGGAAGCGTGGAGCACCAGTGCGTGCGAACGCTGACAATTGTTTCCTCGATTGCCGCACACTCAGCGTGGCACATACTCCGTTACCCAAGATGGCGAGAGGTTCATTGAAAAGCAGCACGTACCCAGTGCATTCATGGCGCAGCTCGCTAAAGCGTCGGCGTGAAAGGCGTTCATTGAAAGCGGCACATATCCGGTGGATTTGTGGCGTAGCCTGCTAATGCGCCCGGTTGCTGTCCTTGAGCAACCCTTATGACGTGGGTTCGATTGCGCTCAGCGTCACATAAATTTAAGAGATATCTTTAATCATTGTAGAACAGCACATATCGAGTGGCACATACGTATATATTTGCTCAAGTTGGCGTCAGCGAAGTTTATTGAACAGAGGCACACAGTTACTCGCACGTATCCAGTGACCTAAGCTAACATCAAAAATGTTCATTGAAGACTAGCACGTACAGAGTGGCACATACCCAGTGCTGCAAGTCGGCGTCAAAACGTTTCGGCGAACAACAGTACCTAGTCAGTCCCGCATCTACAGTAACCCTAGTCGGCTTGAGAAAGGTTCATCGAAGAGAGACACGTGTGTACAGATTGCCACATATTCAGCGAGTAGAAAGTGGCTCGTATGGAAAGGGAAAGGTTAGCGCTATCTTCTGCAGCCCTTGAGGGAGCACGGCTCAGCGCCAAGTTGGTGTGATGGTCAGTAGTTTGGAAGCACAGCCGCCCGGTGCGTTACCCGTTCCACCACGGACTACCCAGGGAGCGGGTAAAGCGGTTACATACATACATGCATGTAATCTACGGAGCGCATGAATTTCAATTCCGAAACTTTATGGGTATAAAGTTGTCATAAACTTTTGACGCGAAACGTACACTGACATTTCCAAAGGCGTGCTTTAGATTTTCAATTCTGGAACTTTATAGCTTTAATGTTCTTATAAACTTGGGCCAACATGCGCGCACTGGAGCCCTCGTGTCGAAGCCGTTCCAGAAATGGAAGCATGCGCTCGCAATGTTCCACACACACAAAAATACTAAGTATCACCATGACTGTCAGCTGGCAGCTGATAATTTTCTCCAAACATGTTCAGGAAGCACGCCCAATGTGATCGATCAGCTGGACCACTGCAGGCAAAGTAAAATAAGAGAAAACAGAAGAAAATTAACGGCCTATTATTGAGGCAGTTCTTTTTTGCGGGCAACAAGGTCTGGCTCTCTATGTCCATAGGGACAGTGGTCCTATGGATTTAAGCAAAGCCTCCGGTGAAAATACAGGTATTTTGAGAGCGCTTCTCCGCATGCGAGCCGATTATGGAGATACATATCTGAAGAACCATTTGGAAAGTTGCCCCAGTAATGCCACGTATTTAAGCCCAGATGTACAAAACTAAATTATTGAAATCTGTGGTGAAATTATCAAAGAAAGCCTAGACGCCAAAGTAAACGCTGCAGGCTGCTTGTCCATACTTTCTGACGAAACGACGGATATTGCTGGAATCGAACAGCTTACTGTTTGTGCAAGGTACTTAAACAAGGATGCCAACAACATCGAAGGAGTGTTTTTAGGTTTTAGCACTGGAATAGATGCCCTTTCTCATTGCGACTGTAGGTTCTATGTAAATGTTTACAAACTTTTCCAGATTCTAGTCACCGTTCCAGTGACCACTGCCAGCGCAGAGAGAACATTTTTTAACATGAGATCACTAAAAAAAAACTACTTGCGCTCTATAATGTCTGAGGAACGCATGGTTTGGCTGGCGTTTCTATACGCCCACAGAGACGTCGGCATCAATGTGTCCGAAGTCATTGACCGCTTCGCTAAACTTCCCCGCCAAGTGAAGTTTGTCCTTTAGATAGCGAAGCAGCAAAAATCAATACAAGTAAAAAGCTCTGTTCCTTCAGGTCCATAAACTCGTAATTATGAAAACGTATGATTGTTCATTAGCTTTTAAAACCGCAGAAATTTTCATCGTTAATTCTCACAGTTAGCATCATGATCAAAGTTATACGAATACGAAAATTACGAGGACATCAAATAACCAATTTTGACCGACCTTGCTCATTGAAATCCCGGCCCACGCGGCGTTTCCCAACAAACCCACTCGGATATTAGGTAGTTCAACTTGCCGCATCATCTGTGGCTTTCGTTTGGGGCCTTTCCTTTTAGCTGCCTGCTTCCGAAGGAATACCCTTCTTTAATATTGGGTGCAGAATATTTGTTGCCCCTGTGCAGGCAGTTAAATTACACATTTTCGTACTGATTTCTGCATTATTCCTCTATTATTCTACCCATATGGATCTGTCGTGACCGCCGCATGGCTCAAGTACATATCACGATTTCTGCGATCATATATTTTGTTCTTGCCTGGATCGTTTGTCTTTCTATGCGCAAAGTTTACTATCTGTGACGGCGCAACATGTTTATTTGTATTGGTTGACGCATTATATAGTGACGTTTGCTTAAATACGTATATTTACTGGAGACATACGTATATTTAAATGTCTTGTTGCGAGCTTTTGTGTATACAAGCAGTGAACTTTGTTTCCAGCGACAATTTTTGCCCTTTATCGAGAATTGTATCTTCGAATTTGTATATTCCATTCCATCTTCGCATTTTTAATGTATATTTTGCAGAACTCCAGCTTTTTTATATGTACTCACTGTTGCGACTATAATCTCGGTGTAATTACAATACACGACCGGTAACAGCTGCTCCTGCGCAATCTATTGCAACGAAAGACGGCGTCATTGAGGTTTTTCCCTGGCCGTTGCACACGTACAAAAATGTAAACAAGGCTATTGAATGACAAAGTTTCATCAAAATATTTGTCCGCATCATGTTCTTTCCATGGCCTTTACGTTTTTCATATCAGCTGCATACACTGCTTTCCCGGTTTCGAACTGATATAGTCCTAAAGTTCATGTGATATTTTCTTTACTTAATATATAGACAAAAAATGCGGTAGCATTGACATCAGTTATTTCTGCCACAATTTTTGAGATATACGAATATATTCTTTTATGAAAAAAAAACACATTTTACTTGACAGTGCGTAGCGTTCAATAATTTGGTTGCAGCATCTAATGTGCAATGAGAATGCAGTTATTATTCGTGTATTTGATCCCTCGACAAATTCCATAAGGAGGAGGCTGCGCAGCAACGTAAGCCCCCCCCCCCCCCCCCAACAAAATTTCTGGCTACGCCACTGATGCATACATACATAGCCCCGGACAGTGCGTGATGTTAAAGCATTAAAACGTTACTCAAGTATTATTGCGCAACGAAAGACGCGGACGTGACAGAAGAAGAACACACACCAAGCGCAAAAGTGTGCGCTTGGTTTGCGCTTGGTGTGTGTTCTTCTCTCACGTCCGTGTCTTTTGTTGCGCAATAATACTTGAGTAATGGATTACCAACTTACTGCAATAATGGGTGCGACGACATGCTCAGTGTATTATGATCCGCCTCGTGTGCGGTCCGAAGGGTGCCTCTTTCTCTCGACGCCCTGACGCCTGTGGGGCCGTCCTTCGTTGCACTGACAATTTAGCGACGGCGGGGAGACCGAGTGGTTTGCTTTTTCGGAACTCACTCTTTCTAACTGGATATAGATGAGGGTATATATCATCACGTTGTAGTATTTACGAAGAACAAGACAGCAGCAATACTGTGACCAACGAAAACTAACTTTTTATGAAACGGTGATGCTTGAAAATGGTCCCCAGACAACAAAATGTCCAAGAATGCGCGTGACGACGTGTTTCGGCCAGAGCAATGGGAAACTCCCAGCCACTGTTAAGGTCTCTTGACAGGCCTTAGCGTCTTTGTAATATGATCCGCCACCTACGTGGCACGAAAGGCCCTGCTCTCGCTCGACGTGCTGGTGCCGATGGGGTCGCCGTACTTTTTTTTTTCAGTGACAGTTTAATGGCATTGCGGAAACAGGAGTGTTGGCTTGTTTCCGAACTTACCACTTTACTTATTCATCCAGTTAACGATCACTTAACAATCTTTTGGCCGGCGATGCCAGGTATACCGCTACCATATTTGCCGCTTGCTTATGCTTTTGACATGTGTCTGTATAACACACTATTGTAGAAACGACAACAGATTTGCGACTTGAAGTAAAAGGGACTATAAACCTGGTGTTAAGTCATAGTACTGCAACAGCTTGGGAATTCCGCACTGCAGCGCCTTATCCTCTAAGAAAAAAAAAATTCCGGAAGTTAGCTTTCGAGAGCGAACTGTTGCAATTGAGAGTCGTTAGCTTAAATACTTTTGCTGCATAATATACATATTTGCAGAAAACAATGTTGCCACACAAAGCCTGCGTCATGAAGTTAGCGTCGATGAGTGACCGGGTGGCACGTATCAGTAAAGACGGCTGTGATACATAGAGTCTTGACGAACGTTGTCTCGACCTTTTTGGCTGATACTAGTTGAGCCTATAGCCGTTCACTTCAGTGGGTAATGCCAGATCGGCGTCCATTTCCATGCGCTTGCTTTCGTGCAGTGCAGAAAAGCTCCTTCACAGGAAGAAAAAGCAGCTTCCAAACTGGAGAGCCTCTTCAACCACGTCCAGCGGCAGTTCCAGGCAAAACTCCCGGTAGTGCCAAGCAGACTGCAGCCACTGCACTCTGCCATCGGTGGAACAAGGCTGGCAATACTTCTATGGTGCACAAGGACGCAGTGCACAGTGTGCTACCTAGTAGCGCACTTGGAGCCAATCAACGACGTCAGCTGGTTGCTGGAATTCGAAATGACCGAAGTCATGCCAGGCAAGCATGCCATACGCAGGGTCGGAGCGTCCGAGTTTCAGAAGACCTACCAGAACGATGTGGTATTCGCATACGCCGCCTTGACCTTGCTGCTTCTCCTGCACACACACAGCTGCATCGAGCGTTTTCAGGTATGGCTTGCTCGTTTTTAATACACCCCTTTATATAAGCCTTCCAATAGAACACATGAACACTTCATTTCACGTCTTCTCTTTTAGAATGTATCGCTAATGTACTGTTGTGCCCTGAGTCTACGTAAAGAGTTAGAATTTGACAAACCAGTTAGCCTGCCCTCTGTGTCGTACAAATGATAGAATTTGGCATCATAAAACAAGTAGAATGCCTAATTTGGATTAACCTTGGGAAAAGGCTTGCTTTAATAAATAACTCAAACCATTAACATATCATTGATCCATTACATATCGAGTCATCAACGAAATATAGCCGTCGCTCTAGGCGAAATTCTAAACAACCGAAAGGCGTCTCATGCTAGTCCTGGCGCAAACTAAACGTATAGGGGCATGTGTTATAATAACAGTTTTTATAGATATCATACTTGTTCACAGGTGAAGTAGTTCACAGGTTGGGCTAAATTACATTTCGTTCTTCAATTGACTCCAGCAGAAATCAGTGATCTTTGTTCACTGGAAAGAATGAAGGGCGCAAAATAACAAGTCTTACGTATGCGATTGCGTCGCCCTGTTGAGTGTCATAGAAAACATGACTGAGGGCATACAGCGAGAAAGCATAACCCCCGCATTATAGAACGTGGCTCTACTCAACATTGCACCTAGACTCGAGGAAGTCCATGATAGCGGCGCTCCAAGCCAGGAATAGTCATTGCGCTCAATTAACACCACATGGCAATTCTTGAGAAGCGTTGCGCCTTCTTAGCCGAAGGGCGGCGCTTGCTCAACTTGGAGTGGAGCAAGTGCTTTCAATCGAGGCTCGTTTTAGAGTGCGGGGCCAAGGATGCTTGGAAGATGTAAAATACTATAGTAGTGCTGAATACCTGCTCAGTGAACAAGGGTTTACTATTTGTAACAAGACTGCTGAAGCAGTCGATGAATTTACATTTTCACAACATTTGCTGTGTGTACATTCCATGCTGCTGACCAGAAGAAAAAAAAATACTTGCACTAATGATGTGATGTTCCCTGAAATTTAAGCAGCGCTATTCTGACAAACACACAAGTACGTAGCGTTGCCGGCACCGGCGAACAATGGCGGGTACGCTGTTTCGCAAAATTCCATGTGTCCCACGTAACTTGTTCTAAACCTTTAAAATATATGTGTCAAGTGGCTGGACAGAATCAAGATGATATTTGCCGTCGGTTGAAGCAAGTCAATATACTTTTTTCATATTTTACCTAATTACACAATTACTTATTACAAACTAATCAACTTGATGAAATAGTATATTCAGAGCAAAAGGGTGAATAAGAAGATTGTAGGCCATCCTAGAAAATTTTCGACTAAATGTTTCTGCTGCTGAATACGTGCTATATAAAAGTTTTTTCGAAGCCCGAAAGAAAGCCCACAAAATACGAAGAAGCACTGTAGGACTCGTCATTGATTTATGTACAGGATATCCGAGCTTATTCAATAGTGATATAAAAGGCAAGAAAGATTTCTCATGCGACCGCGTCATAACTCTTACGTACAAAAAGTATTTCACCCATAAATATAATGCTCAATTAAATCAAGGGAATTTTCTACCAATTTAAAAAGGGATTTCCGAAATTCACTTTTTTTCTAGTGATTGCATGGTGCTTTCTCACTTTCACTAAACTTTCTGGTATAATGCACTCGAAGATTGTACTTTTACAAGGACTGTATACAAGACCATATCGTGAAAACAAACTTTTCATATAACGTTCTTGTGAAGGGCAAGTGCCGTATCACATTCATATGCGCGTACAAGGACGTATTTATAGATATAACCAGCTGTTGAACAACTAAAGTCTAATAAGCATCGTTACGCTATTCCAGGTCGTCGACCTGTTCGCTGCCGAGACTGAACCTGACCGGATGCTTTGTGCGAACATCGGAGCGAGCGATTCGCTAACCTGCCTTCGCATGAGCCGATGCGAACTTGGCGAATCTGCTTCACACACGCTCGGGGAAGCTCTCGGTCATTTGCTGGCGCTCTCTGGTGAGAAGGAGGCGTGGATGAATCCGCTTGCAGAAGGCGTGGACAAAGCGCAGAATCTTGCCAGGATCAGGATCACGGGTCTCTCTATAAACGTGAGTAGTGTTTAAACGGGACATTACGCGCATAAAGCCGACTGTGGCCCAGTGTGCTGTTAGTGCGAGGAGGGACGGCAGTCAGAAATTATCAATGCTCCACGCAGGCCTTATACAGGCTAGGTCCTTCGCCTGCTGCCGCCATACTACTGCGAACAAATACCGCATGTTAAGACTGCATTGCTTGTAAAATTGCAGAAAAAGATCAGTTTCATGCGTTGTTTCGTTTTAGAGAAAGGTAGAAATTGCTCCTTGTTGCTACGAGACACTGCCAGTGAAGCGCGAAAAAATAGGGACACAAGGGGCATGTTTAATACCTAGCGTATGTTTACTACCCTTTTCTGTTCGTTTTTTTATTTTTTTATTTTATTTGAGCCTCACTTGCGGCATGCAGTTTAGTTTTCCTTAGTTCTTTTTTTTTCTCGAAATATCGCCCCAGTGGGTTTCCAGATTCCGCGCACAAAAAGCCATTACTAAAACCCTGTTTGAAGAATATGCTGTAACACTGGCATTAGGTTTGACACAGTGTTATTTTCTGCCGCAACTACGGCACAACCGAATGACAGAGTGCCTTATCTTGCCTTGTCTGTGTAGTTTTCGCGCTAAGAATGTAAAATCTCATGCTTCTTGTAATGGACTCTGGTGGCTGGCTCTTCTATAGAAGGAAATATTCAATATATTGTACAGCCAAATCCTGCGCGTTCAGTCTCCGTAAAATGTACCTGCACGAGCATCCCGCACATTTAATTGTGAGAGTGCTAGCTTCGATGCCAGCAGCACTAGCATAGAAGTTGGCAACAGCACTGCATAAAAGGAGTCTAGCAAAGGCGACCACTGGCACCGCGCCAAAACGGCGCACAATCTGGACGCATCATCCAAAGTTTCGGAATAGTACTTCGCATACTTGAAGCACAAAAGGCTGAAATAACACAATATTTGACATATATATATATATATATATATATATATATATATATATATATATATATATGGGAACTTGTACGTTGAGAATGCACGTACAAAAACAACGTTACTTCATTCCCTACGTTTCGGCCGGGATCCGGCCTTCGTCAGGGAATACATGGAACGGTAAGGCGTTGTGCTTAAATACCTACATGGTATTGGGGGGGGGGGAGCCTCCGACACATTGTTGCTATAAGGTACTTGAACCCGTGTGAAAGCAGCATCGCACATGTCAAACGTGATTGAAAAAAACATTCTAAGCCACGGCATGGTTGTAAGAACAGTTTTGTACAGGTTCGCAGAGAAGCAAATGTCACCAAGCATATACAGAACAAGATCACAGTTTACAACAAGAAGGCACATAAGGTTAAAAAAAAACAAGAAAGAAAAGCCGGGGGAAACACAAACAGCCATCACAGGAGACAGCTTTTTGCTGTAGGGTTCTTGCACCGTGACGAATCATCCCTCAAACATGCTAAGAATGCAGCACGGGATGATTGCATGGACAGGTTCCTAGAGTAACAAATGCAAAAAAGGAAGGGTTTACAAAAGAGCTTAGCAAGAAAGGTGTGTACCCAAGTTACAACAAAAATGCGACAGCAATAATTGGTTAATATCACTCGTACTACGTTAAATATAATAGAATGACACATCAGCAACTAGAAAATTGTTTCGGTTGAAGCTTCCGCGCGTGTGTCGGGTGTGCGAACAGCTAATCTGGCGAGGTTGCATGAACGATGCGACGATAGATGAGCTGTTTCTTCTGAGGACGATAGAAACATGAATCTCTATTTCGTAGACAAAGAGGTCGATAATGTGCCCGGGATTTCGGTAATCGCAGAGGCGACGGCAAGAAATTTATGGATTATAAATGATTCGCGAACCTCCCTTTCGTGGTGCGATTTGAAACCACATTCAAGTGTGGTGGCCCCGATAGCTTGTCAAAGGAGTGTCCGGCATTAATTAATTAATTAATTATGAGCTTTTACGTGCCAAAACCACGATCTGATTATGAGGCACACCGTAGTGGGGGACTCGGGAAATTTGGACCACCTGGGGTTCTTGAACGTGCACCTAAATCTAAGTACACGGGTGTTTTCGCATTTCGCCTCCATCGAAATGCGGGCGCCGTGGCAGGGATTCGATCCCGTGACCTCGTGCTGAGCAGCCCAACACCATAGCCACTGAGCGACCACGGCGGGTGAGTGGCCCGGGATAGAGCCATGCTTGGATAGCGGAAGATTACATATATATATATATATATATATATATATATATATATATATATATATATATAGATGTATACGAACGAGACGGGAGACAGGGATGGCTCTATTTTTTTCATCACAAGCATATAACGCCAGCCGGCCATGAAGCCGCATACCTCATAGGTGTAAATAACGGTGATTGAAACTCAAACATAGCAAATAATGAATAAATGTGGAAATGAACGTGGATAAAAATCGAAGCCCCTTTCTTAAAGAAAGGTGCTTGAACGCGAAGCTTTCTCCTATGCAAACTGAATCAAAGTCAAAAGCCAACGACAACGCAACGAACCGAAGAACTGCTTAGCGACCTGACGCGATGCATATGTGATTAGATTGCTTGTTTAGAATTGTATTTTTTGAACGTAGACGTTAAATTAAGACACATTTCGTTAAGTTGCATAGCCTTTATTTTGGATCTTGATTACACGCGCACACTCACACTTTCCCGGACGACTCTACACTTGCACAGTATTGCCTTGTGATCGCTGTGGTAGACAGCCAGAGACTCTGCCGTTGCCGATACACGAGATCGGCCTTAGGGCACGATCGCGCTCCCGCTTACGATCGCGTACGGCAGCCTCTTCTGCCGTGCGCTGCATCTGCGGCCTACCCATGGTGACGGCCGGAAATTCATTGCGTGATGCGCGAAATGCAATGCAGATATAAACAGATCGTCTGGGTAGCGTGGCGTTGCAGTTCCTGTTGTTGTTATCGGTACAACGGCGAATGTAAACTGTAGGATTCTACGTTACGTATGTCGATTGTCGTTGTTCTATTGTGTGCGCAGATTCAGTTCCATTGTGTAAGTTGGCTTTCCTGCAGTGCGTTTTTGGCACTCACGGACGAATCAATGAGACATAGAAAGCTTGCCTTTAAGAAGATGACTTGTGCCCGGTGGGGACTGAACCCACAAGCAGCGCTTTACGCGTGCGATGCATTGCCATGTGTGCTACAGCGACGGCCATCAATCCGTCCGCAAATTTGGGTATTTGTGTGTACTACTAACTAACTACTAACTGGGTATTTGTGTGTATTACCAAGTGTTAGCCGGCGACACTGAAATCCATGGCGGGCGGATGTGCAACCCCGTTTTTTGCCCAGCGGAATCACATAACGCGTGGACTTAAGAAAGCAGGAACGTGGCTTATAAACCCTCGTATGCTACCCAGTATACGAGGGTTGTTCCCTTGCTTGCCGCACAGCCAGTGTCATATACACAGTTATCCAAGTTGACGAGAGGCGTAGTTAAGAATGGCACATGACCAGTGCATTAATGGCGCAGTTCGCTGAAGCGTTGGCGTAACAGACGTTCATTGAAAAGCGGCGTATACCCAGTGCATTTATGGCACAGCTTGTTAAAGCGTCGGGTTGCTGTCATTGACTTAACCATGTGACATGGCTTCGGTTGCGTCCAGCCTCTCAGAAATTTAAAGGGTTTTTTTCTTGCCATTGGTAGAGCGGCACACCGCCTGCTGGCATGTGACTCTAGTTGGCATCAAAGAGGTTCATTGAAGACCAGCACAGACCAATTGGCCCACACGCAGTGCTCCAAGTTGGTGGTAGAGAATTATATTGAATATATTATATTATTATATTACATACCCGGTCTCCTCCTTGCCGAGTACTCCTCCAAATGTCACGTGACATTCCTCGTCGCCAATGCGCTTCTCAAAACACTATCCACTTCCGGTTAAAGCACGTCCGCGCTAGCGGCAAATATACCGACGGCGAAGACGGCCTCCAGTGCCGTAGAACGTCTTCCGCGCGAAAGGTGTCCAAAGTAGACGGGAATTAGGCCGGCGCACCGCCCGCAGCACGATCAACGGGCCAATTGACGACCGCGAAGCTGCGCGCCTCCGCCACCGGCGATGAAAACATCGGCTGCAGCTTCTGTTCCAAGCAAAATAATATCCGCTAGATAAAGCGATGCATAAGTTGCACATTTTATGAAAAACGACATCCACTGTCAAACGTGAAGCATGAACGAGAGCTCCGATACTTGCAGAGCTCAGCTGCAGTGCATGGCTACCGACGGGAGACTCGGCTGTGCTTGCATCGCAGCCGACGGCGCCGCTAGTGTCAGCGTATTTTCCTTCTTTGTGTGCAATTATTGCGAAGAGTGATAACAACGATAAGAAAATATTGCGGCTTGTGAGCGTCAATAATTCATTCCGAAGTGCCGTCCGTACTAGCTTTGAAATGAACCCAAAAGGCCTAGCGAAGATATCGGCGCCGTCGAGCGATCAGCGGCGGTGAGGCTGCCGCACAAATGGGTATGGGTCCCCGTCTCATCCTCTCTACGGCAAGGACATATTGTTACGCGCTATGCCGAGCATGGAAGAATGCACCAGAAAGACGGTGAAGACGACGATTTGGGTAGCGCTCGTGTTGTTGTTCTGCCATCTTGCCTGCAGCCGTCTCTCTCTGTATATATCTTGTAAATATAATTTCCCTATCCCTTTTTGCTACTCTCATCCCCTTGGCATTTTGGTGGAGGCGCTGGGTACCCACACGGTACAACGGAGCTCCGCACCGGCCAACGCTTGGCTTTATTCACGATGGCGGAAGAGGTGTCTGCGCCCACTGAGGCGGCTGCAACGACAACGGTAGTCCTGGCTCAGCTAAATGACCCAGGCACATTCTGCGGTACTGACAACGTCGACATCGATGACTGGCTTTCCCTGTACGAGCGTGCAAGTAAGAATAATCACTGGGACGAGACGATCATGTTGGCAAACATATTATTTTACCTCAAAGGAACAGCGAAGGTGTGTTTTGAGAATAATGAAGATGAAATTGGGAGCTGGGATGCATGCAAGGAAGCGATGCGTTCCCTGTTCGGCAAGTCCGCAGGTAGAAAAGCAGCAGCAAAGAAGGAGCTGGTATTTCGTGCGCAGACAGCGTAAGAGTCATACCTGACTTATATACAGGACGTGCTTGTCCTTTGCCGCAAAGTCGACGACGGCATGACGGAGTCTGAGAAAGTAGGCCACGTGTTAAATGGCATAATCATGCCTTCAACCTGCTAATGTGCAAAAACTGCGACACCATCGATGCCATCATCCAAGAGTGCAAGCGCTTTGAGGCCGCCAAAAGTCGACGCATTGCCCATAATTTTGCTCGACTTCCGAATACGGCAGCAACATGGTCCTGCGAAGACGTACCTGAGCCGTCGGCGCCGCTCACCGCGGAACACGTGAAGATCATCCGACGTGAACTTGACGCTGTGTCTCCTGCTTCTACGTGCGGTCGTACCAGTGACCATAGCTCTCAGATGGTGCCACTAGTCCAAGCTATCGTTCATCAGGAGCTCTCCAATGCTGGCCTGGACTCTGTGTGCGCCGCAGCTCCTTCCCAGCCGATCGACCGCCGTCCCTCACTTTCCCACGCCCAAGGTCAAAGGCCGCCGTTCCGTACTCTCAACCCAGCCGAGTGGAGGACTGCTGATGACCGTCCCATTTGCTTTAACTGCCGTCGTATTGGATACGTGGGCCGCCATTTTATCAGCCGATGGTATTGGTATCAGGCTCCCTATGGAAACAACCGTCGCCCCGGCATGGATCATGGCCGATTTCAGCCCTACCACGAGCATCCCCAAGCCACCGTTGACGACGCTCCCTCCATGCCGTATCGTCGTTCGCCATCCCTACGTGGTCATCAGTCCCGTTCGCTGTTGTCGCGTCGCCAATCATCTCGCTCGCCCCAATTCCGCCGCCCTACGTCGCCGATTGAACGACTCCCTCGGGAAAACTAGACGATGCAGCTCCCAGAGGTGATGTTGCATCGAAGACCCGCCTGCCAAATCCTCTGACCACACTGCAGACCAGACGGAACCTGATAGACGTTAAACTGGATGACGCACATGTTGTCGCTCTAGTGGATACTGGGGCTCAGATATCAGTGATGAATTCCGAGCTTCGTCGCCGCCTTAAGAAGGTCCTAACACCACCCACAGTACCGCTCATTCGTGTCGCCGATGGCGGAACATTTCCCGTGCTAGGGATGTGCTCCGCGCGAATAAGTGTTGCTGATCGATCCACAAGCGTACTACTTGCCGTGTTCGAGGAATGCTCCCATGACCTCATCCTCGGTATGGATTTTCTGTCTGCCAATTCTGCCCTTATTGACTGTGGAACCGGCTTGCTTCGGCTAGACCTATACCGTGCTACCATGACGCTCCTACTACACGACAACGGCGGTTGTGCTCAGTGGATTATACGTTCGTCTACCTCCTCAAGCCGGGAGCGCTGGATACGTGCTGGTCGACGCGGGATTAAGTACGAAAGAGAAACACTGTATGCTGCGTGTACATGTAGGGTAAGCAACGCGGCTCGTTCACCTGCCGAGCGCCCCGAACGAATTAATGAGGTTAACCAGGCAAGGTTAATGAAGGGCTCCGTCAAAACCCGCGAATACCAGCCCAAAGTAGTTTCGTAGCGCGCAGCCATTGCAAAACCATTGGCTGTCAGCATGCGAATTTGCGAACTGCCACCGCGCACACACAGAATTTGAAGAATTTTGTGCAGACGAATGTTGAAAATTACGCGTATAACTGCCGTGCATGCTACTAAAGTGCTCGCGCTATCGACTGTGCTGCAGAAACGGCATAGACCCACGGCGGCCCGAATTCGGGCCGCAGACGGCCGCGGCCAGTAGTCGTCGGTGGACCTTTCATGATTCCGTTTCGTCGTTTATTCCGTATCATTTTGGGTTTTTTAAGAGCAATCTATTCGTCTATCCATTGTCACTAATCGCGCGAACATGCCTCATAGAACTTTCCTGTATTTCAATGTCGTATGGCATTCGCTGAACTTGCGAGTGGCAGCGCGTCGAAATACGTCGTAAACGTACTGGGCGTTGAACAGCTTTCTGCCTTTTTGAAGCGTGCTTGGCCCTGAAGAATTCTTGCACGCCTGAAATTCACCGAAATCTAAACCGGAGCAAAAGCGAAAGCGGCGGCTCCTTTGTGCTCCTGAGCTTTCAGCAGCGCCGCCTGGGCAGCGAGTCTTTCCCATAGTGATAGAAGTTTTAAATACGGATGTGAAGATCGAGAGCAGATAGACAAAAGGATAGATAGCGGTAGATGTAGTAAAACCTGAATAAATCAAGCAGGCTAATGGACTATTTTCCCCAGCCCTGTTTCAAAGGGGATGCAATAAACATCATCTTCACCCGCTATCCATTATTTGTTTCTTTCAGTGTTTCGAGACATACAACTGTAACGAAATAAATTTAATGTGTACAAAAAAAGGTAATGCATGAAGTGTGCGCGAGTTGCCTGTGCATATTGCAATTAAATTTCTTTATCTTAAAGAAATTTAATTGTTCGCATGTTAACGGCATGTCAGCGGCTAACAAAATAGGGCAGGCACCACGGCTTGTTTCTAATTGGGACCAAAATGGCGCCTTGCCAAGTTTGGTGGCCGTTTCTGCTGATCATTAGGCAACAATCACCGCAAATGTCATTACTCTAAGCAGACATACTATTCTGTCAAAAAGAAGAAATAAAAAGAGAGAAAAAGAAGTAAACGCCAATGGCATTAGTGGAATTTGTACAACTTCAAGAGCGATCATATACCTCTTACCACATCATCCGAGACGTTGGACCATTTTTTGGACTCGAAGACAGCTTAAATTATTTAAAGTGTAGTGGGGATGAAGCAATGCATGCGGCAGTGGGACACAGTCTTCACTAGAGGTGCGAGCGCAGTTCGCGAGCTGTCCACGCCGGCTGAGACTGTCTTTGTGCCCGTCGTGCAACCCTTCCGCCTGACGTCCAACGTTAATAAACCCCCTTCCAAAGTGGTGGAGGTGCGGGAACTCCGAATTCAGACACTACTACCTGCCCTGACAATGCCTGACGAAACCACCCAAGACGCCGCCGCCCAATCTCCGCAGGTCTTCGTAACCGGCGCACTGCGCCTACGCGACCCTCCCTTCTTTAGTGGTACAGATGACCACGATGTGGAAGATTGGCTGGCGACGTTTGAAAAGGTGAGCCGCCACAATAAGTGTGGCGGCTCACACTCTCACACTCGTGTGCTCCCACACGACGGGTCTTGGACGGGTCACACACGACGGGTAACTTGGACGGACTCGCACACGACCCGTCCAAGTTACAGAATGTGTCATTCTATCTCGAAGAGGTCGCAAGCCTGTGGTACCACAACCATGAGGCCGACTTCGCTACATGGAGTGCGTTCAAGAAACGCTTCGCAGACGTGTTCGACCGCCCTGTCGTGCGCAAGCTCCGCGCCGAGCAGCGCCTCCGCGGACGTGCGCAGCAACAAGGCGAAAATTTTACTAGCTACATCGAAGACGGCCTAGACTTGTGCAAGCGCCTGAATCCGTCCATGCCCCACCAAGACCAGATTAAACACATCTTGAAAGGCATTGACGACATTGCCTTTCAAATGCTGCTGGCAAAGGACCCACGCACCGTAGCTGAGCTTACGACCTTGTGCCAGAGCTTTGACGAGCTCCGTAAGCAACGCGTCTTAGTTCGGCGGCCGACAACAGACGATTCCCTCGCCGCCTTAACCATCGCTGGTGACCACGAGAGGCTGCTGTCGCAAATCAAAGAATATGTGCGTGAGGAAGTAGCACGGCAGCTCTCGTGCATATCGTATTTGCCGACCCCAGAAGTGCCTACGCACAATCTCGCACCGTCTCTCCGACAAGTTATTCAGGAGCAAGTCTCCGAGGTGCTGCCGTCCGCCGCTCCGCCGACACCTGTTGCCGCACCACTCACTTATGCGGCTGCCGCTGCTATGCCTCCGCGTCGACCGCCAGCGTTGGCCCCTCAACCTCTCCGACAGCCACCGGCGCCATTCCCTGGTGCATTGGAGCACATCGTCAATCCGTGGCGCACTCCTGACAACCGACCGATATGTTACCCTTGCGGAATTCCCGGTCACGTTGCGCGCTTCTATCGTAGGCGTTTCGCGGCTGCCTCAGTTGCACCAAGATACCGCGACTATTCTTTCCGGCCCCGGTACTACGCTCCACAAGACGTGCCACCTGAGGTATACGCACGCGACCCCCAGCCTGCCTCCGACATTCCACCCTTCGCTTCCCGTCGATCACCCTCACCACGCCGCCGTTCTTTGTCACCCGCTGAGCCGTGCTCCCTCAAGGGCTGCAGAAGATAGCGCCAACCTTTCCCTTTCCCACGAACCACTTACTACTATGCGTCGCCGAGCCGCCGCTGAGACGGAAAACTAACTGCCGCAGCTCCGGAGGCACGAGCTGAGTCGTCTTCGACCTGTGTAAGTACTCGCTTGTCCCCCGCCAATGTTGTCGAAGTTTTTGTTGAAGGTGTTCGAACTCTTGCGCTCGTCGATACTGGTGCCACAATATCTGTAATTAGTCTGAAACTTTGCCGCTCTCTTCGTAAAGTGACAACGCCACCTACAGCGTTTTCTCTGAGTACTGCAAGCGCACAGCGAATCCATCTGATTGCAGCATGCACGGCTAAAGTCGTCATTGGCGACGTATTGTACAACATTGAGTTTATTGTGTTGACTTCGTGTTCACATGATGTGATCCTTGGGTGGGATTTCTTGTCGCGCCATCACGCCGTTATAGACTGCGCTCACGCTCAGGTGGAACTGTCTGTATTTGGCGATGTGCCTTCTGCCCATATGCCCGTGCCTGGTGTTGACAAGCTTGTCGTGGCTGCTGACACTGACCTTCCCCATTTCAGTGCCGTCATTGTTCCTGTTTACTGTGCTACCCTCACTGAAACTACAGTTATGTTCACGCCGTCTGACGTATTCAGTCGCCGCCACCATGCGTCGCTGCCATTTTTTGTCCTATCACTTCACCAGGATGCCTCCGGAATACTTATTTCTAACGCTACCTCATGCCCTCTCACATTGCGCCGTAATGAGACGCTTGGCCACGTACAGTCACTCGACGATGATGTTATTGTGCCTATTCATTCCTACGAGCCCAGTCCGAAGCCGGAGCTGAACGCGCTGACACCTCACCCTGCGTCCGATGACGTGTCCGCGGACATATTTTTCCTTTCCATCCACAGTAACCTTGCTCCGGATCAACGTGTGCAGCTTCTGATGCTTCTCAACGAATTTAGAGGTTCGTTTGACTTCCCTCAAGCGTCGTTAGGTCGAACGAACACCGTTGTTCACACAATTGACACCGGAACCAACACCCCTTTGCGCCAGCGCCCCTACCGTGTATCACCAGCGGAGCGTCGTATAATTACGGAGCAAGTTAACGACATGCTTCAACGTGGAGTCATCAAGCCTTCCTGTAGTCCTTGGTCATCCCCCGTTGTGCTGGTCAAGAAAAAAAAACACCGCATATCCACGGGGTGAATGATGATGAGTGCGCGAAGCTCCGGAGGGAATCATCGGTAAACCGTGAATCTTCCGTGTAATTCGCCCAGTCTCGCCACACTAAATCGAACGATTGACTTCCACCAATGACACGCGCCATATGAGACATCATTCCTATTTTATAACAGCGCCCTTCATTATAATTGCACCATCTCCCGCTTAAGGGGACGCTAGCACAAACGCGTTAGAAACGTGCAGTACTCTCTAGTAAGGGGGAGAGGCCACAGCGTCTTACGCAGCCGTTTACACATGCCGGAACGTGCACCGCGTTTGCCGACGCCATCAGCGTTTATGAATACGGGGGTAAGGCGGAGAGGCCACAGCGTCTTACACCAGCTTCTTACACGGGCCGTAACGCGCTAGCACAAACGCGTTAGAAACGCGCAGTCTTTCGTTAATGTTGGGTATTTATTGTCATCGTGGTGCGTGTGCCCATGTGCGCTTCGTGGCGTAGCGGTTAGCGCCCCGCGTTCGGAAGCGAGGAGTCCCTGGTTCGATTCCGCTACGGACAGAACTTTCGGAATTTTTTTTCTCATAAAAGTAGACGTGGCTACCTACTACTACGACGACGACGACTACTACTACGACGACGACTACTACATACTACAGAGGAGGGACAGACCCACACCCTAAGGAGCTTCGCCCCTAAAAGTAGACGTGGCTACCTACTACTACGACGACGACTACTACTACTACATACTACAGAGGAGGGACAGACCCACACCCTAAGGAGCTTCGCCCCTAAAAAGACGGTTCCATTAGGTTTTGTGTAGACTACCGACGTCTCAACAAAATTACTAGAAAAGATGTTTACCCTCTTCTCCGCATAGACGACGCCCTCGATTGTCTACAAGGCGCCGAATACTTCTCTTCGCTCGACTTGCGTTCGGGTTATTGGCAAGTCCCGATGGCCGAGTCTGACCGTCCAAAACCGCGTTCGTCACACCAGATGGAATGTACGAATTCACAGTCATGCCGTTTGGCCTATGCAATGCGCCTGCCACATTCGAGCGAATGATGGACAGCATCTTACGCGGTCTAAAATGGCAGATCTGTCTGTGCTACCTCGATGACGTTCGTGTTCGCCCCCGATTTCGCTACACATCTCGCCCGCCTGCGCATGATTCCTCAGTTCCTTACCAACGCCAGCCTTCAGCTCAACCTGAAGAAGTGTCATTTCGGGGCTCGCCAGCTCACCATACTGGGTCATGTTGTCTCAAAACACGGCATTCTTCCTGATACTGAGAAACTTCGCGCAGTTGCGGCGTTTCCTAAGCCGACTACCGTAAAAGAACTGAGCAGCTTTGTGGGCTTATGCTCGTATTTTCGTCGCTTTGTCCGGAACTTTGCCTCCATCATGGCACCGCTTACGAAGCTACTTGCAGGCCCTGGTGACCTTTCAAATTGGACTCAAGCCTGCGACGACGCCTTTACTACATTACGGCATCTGCTTACCTCACCACCCATTTTGCGCCATTACGACCCGACTGCACCAACCGAAGTACACACGGACGCCAGCGGCGTCGGTCTTGGTGCAGCACTCGCGCAACGCAAACCAGGCTTTTCCGAGTATGTTGTAGCTTATGCTAGCCGTGCCCTCACCAAGGCGGAATCCAACTACTCGGTCACTGAAAAAGAGTGTCTCGCGATTGTGTGGGCAATAAGCAAGTTTCGTCCATACTTATACGGCCACACTTTCGACGTGGTGACTGACCCTCACGCTCTATGTTGGCTGGCTTCCCTGAAGGATCCTTCTGGTCGCCTTGGACGTTGGGCTCTTCGCCTGCAAGAATTTGACATTCGCGTGGTGTGCCGATCGGGGCGAAAGCACTCTGACGCGGATCCGCTCTCCCGATCTCCCGTGAACTCGACTGAGGAGCCGCATTCAACTGGTGCCTTTCCCTTGGCTGCTCTTACCGCCACAGACATGACATCTGAACAGCGAAAAGACCCCTGGATCGCCTCCCTCCTGAATGTTCTTTCCGCTCCGCCAACTTCTGCACACGCACGTGCACTTCGCCGCCAAGCCACGCATTTCGCAATATGGGACGAACTATTATATCGTCGCAACTATCGACCGGATGGCCGAAAGTGGCTGCTCGTCATCCCTAGCCACATGCGGTCCGATGTCTGCGCATACTTTCATGCTGACCCCCAACATGCTCACGCTGGTGCGCTGAAAACGTATGAGCAGCTCCGCCAACTTTATTACTGGCGTGGACTATACATATATGTTCGCAAATACATTCGGTCTTGCCCATCGTGTCAACGACGGAAACCATTTCCCCATTCGCCTGGTCTCCTGCAGCCTTTACCGTGTTCTTCACGCCCCTTCGACCGTGTCGGAATCGATCTTTATGGCCCACTTCCATCCTCTGTCGCTGGTAACAGATGGGTCATCGTCGCAGTGGACCACCTAACGAGGTATGCGGAAACAGCCGCGCTTCCTTCGGCTGGTGCTCGTGACGTTGCGAACTTCCTCTTACGTCATTTTGTCCTCCGCCATGGCGCACCACGCGAGCTACTGAGCGACAGAGGGCGTGTGTTTTTATCAGATGTCCTTCAGGAGCTCCTTCGTTCATGCCGTACAGTTCACCGCACATCTACAGCCTACCACCCGCAAACCAACGGACTAACATAGCGCTTCAACCGCCCGTTGGGAGACATGCTGTCCAAGCACATTGATTCTGACCACTCTAACTGGGATGTCGTGTTTCCGTTCGTCACTTACGCGTATAATACCGCGACACAGTCGACCACCGGCTTTTCCCCATTCTTTCTTTTATATGGTCGCGAACCATGCACCACACTCGACACCATTTTGCCGTATCGTCCGGACGTCTCCAAATTCAGCCCAGTTTCTGAAATGGCTCAGTATGCCGAAGAGTGTCGTCAGCTGGCCCCTCATTTACTTCGGACAACCAAGCTCTCCAGAAAGATCGCCATGACCGCAATCTGACTGAACAAGCTTTCGCCGTCGGCTCCCTTGTATGGCTCCGCATACCGTTTCATTCCCCCGGCCTGACTCCCAAGTTTGCCCCCAAGTACCAAGGCCCTTATCGCGTCATCGAGTGCCTATCTTCCGTCACCTATGTCCTTGAGCCGGTCAACCCAACCTCCGACAAGCGTCGTCTTGGCCGCCAGGTGGTCCACGTGAGCCGCCTCAAGCCATATCATGACCCCCTTATTCTCACGTCGCCTTGAGTCGCCAGGATGGCTCGCCTTCGCCGCCGGGGTACTGTAGTGGGGATGAAGCAACGCATGCGGCAGTGGGACACTGTCTTGACTAGAGGTGCGAGCGCAGATCGCGAGCTGTTGACGCCGGCTGAGCCCGTCGTGCAACCCTTCCGCCTGACGTCCAACGTTAATAAACCCCCTTCCGAAATAAATAATTGAAATCTGGGGTTTTATGGGTCAAACCCGCGATCTGATTACGTGTCACATCGTACTGGGTGGCTCGATATTAATTATGGTCACCTGGGGTTGTTTCTGCATCCAATGCACGGTTAACGAGCGTTTTTCTATTACGTCCACATCGGAATGCGGCCGCAGCGGTCGAACTCGCGTCGTCGAGATCAGCAGTACAACGTCATGCACTTGATAAGGACGAACTCGAATTACCACATGGCTATTAACGACAGTACACTCCTTAGCATGTCAAGCAGGATTTGTTATCAGTAACCAGCATAGGGCGGAAAGTGTTCATTTTTCCGGGGGGGGGGGGGGGGGGGCTGGGGCCGGCCCGGCTTTCCGAAACGTTCCCGTGTACATATATATATATATATATATATATATATATATATATATATATTGTAAAGGCGTTTATTGCACGCAAGCGTTAGAGCCGACCGTTGGATCAGCTCAGGGAACTGCGGGCGCGAGCGGCGTAGTCCGAGCGATGCGCTAGCTGCAGAGCTTGACCCACTAGACAGCTCTGGTAAGGATGCCCCACTGCATCGTCCCTCTTCTTCACTACAATTACCCCGGGGACGAAAAAGGGAGCCGTCCGGCGACCTAACAGTTCGTCACTATTAGTGGATCGTAATACGGCTTGAGGCGCTCGATGTTGACAATGTCGCGTCCGCGACGGCGCATGTCCGAAGATGGTTCAACGGGCTCAATCACATAGTTGACGGGTGATGCACGCTCGACGATGCGGTAGGGACCTTCATACTTGGGCATTAACTTGGAAGACAGACCAGGTGCAGCAGAAGGAACTGAGAGCCATACAAGCGCTCGGGGAAGAAAGGTGGGCGCAGAGATGGTGTCACCGCGAGTGTTCTGCTGGCGCTCTTGGTCATTGGAGGTAAAGGCCCGGGCGAGGTCGCGGCACTCTTCGGCATGTCTCACCGTATCAGAAATGGGCGCACATTCAGATGCGTCGGGCCGGTATGGTAGCATTGTGTCGATGGTGTGCGATGGGTGCCGGCCGTACAATAAGAAATATGGCGAAAAACCAGTAGTGCTTTGCGTAGCGGTATTGTACGCGTAGGTGACGAAGGGCAGAATGGCGTCCCAGTTCGTGTGGTCGGAGGAGACGTACATTGAGAGCATGTCGCCGAGCGTACGGTTGAATCGTTCCGTGAGTCCATTAGTTTGAGGATGGTAAGCCGTTGTTGTGCGATGAACAACGTGGCACTCTTTGAGAACAGCTTCAACGATTTTGGAGAGGAAGACACGTCCGCGGTCACTGAGCAGCTCCTGGGGTGGCCCATGACGTAGGATGAATCGACGAAGCAGGAAGGAGGCAACGTCGCGCGCAGTAGCTGCCGGAAGCGCCGCAGTTTCAGCGTATCGCGTAAGGTAGTCAACTGCCACAATGGCCCAGCGGTTTCCAGCCGATGTCATGGGAAGGGGCCCGTACAAATCGATACCGACGCGCCCAAAGGGCCGGGTGGGGTAAAGGCTGCAACCCAGCTGGCGAGAGGCGGGGTGAAGATTTCCGGCGCTGGCAATCGGGACAAGAGCGTACGAACTTTTGAACGTAGCTGTACATCCCTCGCCAGTAGTACCGCTGTTGAAGGCGCTGGTAAGTCTTGAAAACGCCAGAGTGGGCACACTGGGGATCGGCGTGGAAAGCTGCGCATATTTCGGAACGCAGGCTGCGAGGCACTACTAACAACCACTGGCGGCCGTCGGAGCTGTAATTGCGCCGGTGAAGCAGGTCGTCGCGAATGGCGAAATGGTGAGCTTGACGGCGCAACGCGCGGTTAGGTGACCCGGTCGATGGATCAGAGAGCCAGCCTATAATCGACGCAATCCAGGGGTCCTTGCGCTGCTCAGAAGCGATGGTGTGAAAGTCGATGGAAGACACAGTCAACTGAGATATATTGTTGTCAGCCAAGGGAGAGCGCGAGAGGGCATCGGCGTCCGAATGGTGTCGTCCGCTGCGGTAGAGTACGCGGATGTCGTAGTCTTGCAGGCGAAGTGCCCAACGTGCAAGACGGCCGGACGGATCTTTCAATGACGCCAGCCAACATAGTGCGTGGTGGTCCGTGATGACATCAAATGGGCGACCATACAAATATGGCCGGAACTTAGTAAGAGCCCAGATGATCGCGAGACATTCTTTTTCTGTCACGGTGTAATTATTCTCGGCTTTCGTAAGCATTCGGCTGGCATAGGCAACGACATACTCAGGGAACCCTTGCTTGCGTTGCGCGAGGACAGCGCCAAGGCCAACACCGCTGGCATCTGTGTGGACCTCTGTAGGGGCTGTCGGGTCGTAGTGGCGCAAAATTGGGGGGGGGGGGGGGAAGTCAGCAAACGACGAAGACTCGTGAACGCCTCATCGCACTCTGATGACCACGAGGTGAGGAGCCGTTGCCCCCTAGGAGCTTCGTCAGGGGCGATACGATGGCGGCGAAATTCCGAACGAAGCGTCGGAATTACGAGCACAGACCGATGAAACTGCGCAATTCTTTGATGGACGTTGGCTTGGGAAATTCGGCAACGGCGCGAAGTTTGTCGGGGTCGGGGAGAATTCCGTCCTTGGATACGACATAGCCAAGTATTGTCAGTTGCCGTGCAGCAAATCGGCACTTCTTTATGTTTAATTGTAGGCCGGCGTTCGATAAACAGGTCAAAACACGCCGGAGGCGTTCGAGGTGCGTGGTGAAGTCGGGCGCGAAAACTACAATGTCGTCAAGATAACACAAACATGTGTGCCACTTTAAGCCTCGCAGAACTGTGTCCATCATGCGCTCGAATGTCGCGGGCGCATTACAGAGTCCAAAAGACATAACGTTAAACTCGGACAAGCCGTCGGGCGTGATAAAGGCTGTTTTCGGCCGATCGACTTCTTCCATAGGCACTTGCCAATACCCGGAGCGCAAATCCAGAGATGAAAAGAACTCGGCTCCTTGCAGGCAGTCAATTGCGTCGTCTATGCGTGGCAGGGGATAGACGTCCTTGCGAGTGATCTTGTTGAGCCGGCGATAATCGACGCAGAACCTTACGGAGCTGTCCGTCTTTGTAACACAGATGACAGGAGAAGCCCATGGACTTTTCGAGGGTCGAATTACTTCGCGCCGAAGCATGTCGTCGACTTGCTCGTTAATCACTTGACGCTCGCTGGCAGAAACGCGATACGGGCGTTGTCGCAATGGTGGGTGAGAGCCAGTGTCGATGGGGTGCGTTACAGTTGAATTCCGACCCAAGGAAGTTTGCCCCACGTCGAAAGACGAACGAAATTCATCCAGGAGGGACAGCAGCTGGGAACGCTGGGCCGCTGTAAGGGTCCCAGCGATGGAGGAACCAAATACATCTCCGGGCAATGTGTCAGCAGTAGAAACAGCACTGAGCGTAGGGTAGGTTGCGCAATTCGGGTAGTCGGGCACGTCGATAACTTGCACGTCGTCGATGACTTCCACGGTACCAACACATTCTCCTCGGAGCAGCATGACAGGGTATGGACACGGGTTGCAAACGAAAATTGTGCTAGTACCCTTGATGATGTCCACGGTCGCAAAAGGTAGCAACAGGCCCTTCCTTGCGAGGAAACGGCCAGACGGCGAAAGTAATGCAATGGCGTCCGAGAGGCCACTGCAGCGCATGGACACGATCATTGAGGCGTTGGGAGCAACCTGAGTGTCGGCGTCGACGATTAGTTTCCTGGAAAGCGACGGAGCGTCAGTAGGCGTCAAATATAGCAGCGGCGATAGTTCTATTTCGGCCCGTGTGCAATCGATAACGGCATTGTGGCGCGAGAGAAAATCCCAGCGAGGATGACATCGTGAGAACAGGAGGAAATGAGGAAGAATTCTATAGCGTATACAGCGTCCTGAATTTCTACACGAGCTGTGCAAGACGACAAGGGTCGAATGTGCTGAGCACTGGCTGTTCGAAGGGATAGTCCGGACAGGGGTGTCGTGACTTTACGAATTAAGCGGCAAAGTTTAGCGTCCATAACACATACGGCTGCTCCTGTGTCCACGAGTGCAGACGCGCGGACACCGTCGACAAACACGTCTATCACATTGGATGGGCTGCAATGAGGACTTGTGCAGTTCGACGTTGTCGCAGCCCTTGCCTCTTGGACTGTGACTGTTAGTTTTCCTCATCCCGAGGGCCGGCAGGAGGCCGCCTCGGCGATAGCGAGCGCCGGCGCGGAGATGGGGAACGGCGGGTGTTCAGCGGCGGGCGGTATGTTTGGTGACACACCGGAAGGTGGGTCGTAATATGGATGGGGCGAACGGTTGGTCATGGGTGATGCGACGCTGGGCGGCTGCAGACGATTACAGAAACGGGCCACGTGACCGGCGTAGCCGCAGGCAAAGCATATAGGCCGGTCAGATGTACGCCACCGGTTCGCTGTGGCTGGTCCCGTCCACGTCGGAGCACGCCCTGTATGGAGCGGCTGGTGATAGGGCTGCACTGGAGGCCTAGCCACGACGTCGGCATAAGTAAGGGGCACATGAGCAGAGAGTGGGCGGGGCTGCGCGACGACTTCAGCGTAGCTGAGCGGTGCTGGCGCCGGAGCCTGTTGCGGTGGTGCCACGACCTCGGTGTAGCTCAGTGGCACAGACGCAGGAACATGGTAGCGTTGGTCTGGCAAGACCTCGGCGATTTCTTGCTCGATGGCGCGGCGGAGCGGAGGCACGATAGTCGAAGCGGGCTGTGGCACATGCGACGGTTGAGCAAAGGGTACCAATGAGAGTTGGCGTGCTACTTCCTCCCGAATGAATGCTTTCACTGCCGCAAGCAGTGCGGTCTGGTCGAAGGTGGTAGCCAGACCAGCGATGTATTCGTCGCGTGATGAAGTCCGACGAGTCAACGAGCGCTGCCTGCGTAGCTCCTCGTAACTTTGGCAGAACGTAACGATCTCGGTTACGGATTGTGGGTTCTTGGCGAGCAGCATATTGAAAGCGGCGTCCTTGATTCCTTTCATGACGTGTCTGATTCTGTCTGATTCCGACATCGTCGCGTGTCACGGATTTCGGTGGACTAAAGACAGACGGGGACAAGTCGCTCGTTAAAGACAAACATTTATAATTGCAAAAAGGAAACGGCAAGCCACAAAAAGCAAACAAGTTACAACACGAGTGAATTCTATAAATACCCCAAAGTCCTCAGATAATAAAATTCATAAGTCCAAAATATCTACATTAAGTCCATCGACGTGGCCACGTCACGTCGTCGTCGTGGCTTCCGACGACACGTCGTTGGGCCCGCCGATGCGTCGTAGACTCGAAGTCGCTGTGTCCGACGTTCGGTCCACGGTTGGCCTGGTTCGGGGGTCAGGACGGTGGGGTGACCGAGGCGCCTGGATCGCCTGGTCAACTCCGCAAGCCTGCGGATCGTAGCCGCAGGGAATCCGGGAAGCGGTGCCGTCAGCCTGTAGCTGCGGCTTCCGATGGGGCGTTCGCTCAGCTCGCGGGTGGTGGCCGCGGCAGCTGAAGCACAGCTTCCATTGGGTTGCCGCCGTCTCCGCGATTCACCCGTCCTGTTCGGCCTCCAGCTCCTTCTGCCCCTCGTCGTCCCAGAGCGTAGCTGGGCTGCTCTCTTCGGCTACGTGTCCCTTCTCCCATTGGCCACGTAGCTGCGCGTGCACTTTTGCGCTTCTTCTTCTGCTATCATATTGTATTCCTTTTATTCAGGCGCTCTTACTTTATAACTTCTTCTTTCTTTATTTCTTCCACCGACTCCTCGCGTCTTCTTGTTCTCTTTTTATCTTCTGCTTTTTCTTCTTCTTCCTATCTCCCTTTATTGGCTCATGACATCGCGTCCACGCGCTTACACAAGTCCAGGATATCTTCTATGTAGCTAGTGAAGGACTCTCCCGGCTGTTGGGCTCGTTCTCGCAAGCGGGGTTCTGCTCGCACCTTGCGCGCAGCAGGACGACCAAACACAGCTACCAATGAGGTCCTGAACGCGGACCATGTCGGAATTTCCGTCTCGTGGTTGTTGTACCAGAGGCTGGCCACGCCGGCGAGGTAAAAGAGCACGTTGCTTAGTTTCGCGGCATCGTCCCATTTATTGACGACGCTTACTCGCTCGGACGTGGACAGCCAGTCCTCCACGTCGTGGTCGTCTGTGCCGCTGAAAACAGGAGGATCCTTGTGGCGAGGTAGACCAGAGCACACGACGGATGGTGCAGGAGGCGTTTGCGGGGACGTCGGCTGAGATGCGTCCTGAGACATGGATGAAGAGAGGGTACGGGATCGAAGCTCCAGGATGCGTTCGAGCGTAGCACTCTCCACCACTTGTAAAGGCGTTTATTGCACGCAAGCGTTAGAGCCGACCGTTGGATCAGCTCAGGGAACTGCGGGCGCGAGCGGCGTAGTCCGAGCGATACGCTAGCTGGACAGCTTGACCCACTAGACAGCTCTGGTAAGGATGCCCCACTGCATCGTCCCTCTTCTTCACTACAATATATATATATATATATATATATATATATATATATATATACACCCGCTAACAATTTTATATTTCTCGTTTTATGGCGCAAACATTTATATCGACATTCCAGGTACATTTTCGCTGTTGTCGTCGCCGTGTGGTTCCGTATTAAATCCAAAAACCAAATACATGAGTGACCCATACACTGTCGGTGCGAGAAAAAGCACGTAACAGTGAGCCGAAAAGGATGGCGGCTTGATGGGCATTATCTTTCCACGCGCTCAATATTCGGGTTATTTGTAGGTCACGTAATTAAACGCGAGGACGGAGAACACGCGTCTTCTCCGCTAGCCCTGCCGTAGCTGTGAATGAATGTGCACGGCTGGCGCTTATGTGGCCCGCGAGCCATATCTAATTGTTGGTAAACAGTGGTGGGTGTAATGACAAAGGGCGAGCAGGGATGGCTGCCTAACTTAATGCGTGCTGTCTTCCTTGCCGGGCTGTCTTTCCGCGCCCTAGTGTGTCAGAGTTAAGAGACAGATTTCACTGCAGATCAGTGACCGAGGCCGTTTGTAGTGGACATAAAAATAGGCAGATAATGATGATGAATCTAATTTTTGGAGTTGCAGTGAATCGCGCGATTGTACGAACCGTTCGCCTCCGTTGCCGGCGTTCTTCATAATGCTTGCGTTGTGAAAGCGAGTGCTCGAGGTCATCCAGTGAGGTATTTACAGGTTTACATCACTTCAGCCAACCAAGAGAACAGGCTGGCTTCAGGAAGGGATATTCTGCGATGGATCATATCCATGTCATCAATCAGGTAATCGAGAAATCTGCGGAGTACAATCAACCTTTCTATATGGCTTTCATAGATTATGAAAAAGCATTTGATTCAGTAGCGATACCAGCAGTCATAGAGGCATTGCGTAATCAAGGAGTACAGGAGGCATACGTGAATATCTTAGCAAACATCTACAAGGATACCACAGCTACCTTGGTTCTCCACAAGAAAAGTAGAAAGTTACCTATCAAGAAAGGGGTCAGGCAAGGAGACACATTCTCTCCAATGCGATTCACTGCATGCCTAGAAGAAGTATTCAAGCTCTAGCTTAGGAGTGAGGATCAACGGTGAATATCTCAGCAACCTCCGATTTGCTGATGACATTGTCCTATTCAGCAACCATGGAGACTAATTACAGCAAATGATTGAGGACCTTATCCGAGAAACTGTAAGAGTGGGGTTGAAGATTAATATGCAGAAGACAAAGATGATGTTCAATAGCCTGGCAAGGGAACAAGAATTCAGGATTGCCAGTCAGCCTCTAGAGTCTGTAAAGGAGTACGTTTATCTAGGTCAATTACTCGCAGGGGACCCTGATTACGAGAAAGAAATTTAAAGAAGAATAAAATTGGGTTGGAGAACATACGGCAGGCATTGCCAAATCCTAACTGGGAGCTTACCACTGTCGTTGAAAAGAAAAGTGTACAATCATTGCATTCTACCGGTGCTAACATATGGGGCAGAAACTTGGAGGTTAACAAAGAAGCTCGAGAACAAGTTAAGGACCGCACAAAGAGCGATGGAACGAAAAATCTTAGGACTAACGTTAAGAGACAGGAAGAGAGCGGTGTGGATCAGACAACAAACGAGGATAGCCGATATTCTAGTTGACATTAAGCGGAAGAAATGGAGCTGGGCAGGCCATGTAATGTGCAGGATGGATAACCGGTGGACCATTAGGGTTACAGAATGGATACCGAGAGAAGGGAAGCGCAGTCGAGGTCGGCAGAAAACCAGATGGGGTGATGAAGTTAGGAAATTTGCAGGCGCACGTTGGAATACGCTAACGCAAGACAGGGGTAATTGGAGATCGCAGGGAGAGGCCTTCGTCCTGCAGTGCACATAAAATAGGCTGATGATGATGATGATGATGGTCCGTGCATCGCACTATGCTTGCTATTTTAATTTTAGGTGAATGTTTACTGCAATTTATATGGCCACTATACCTAACGTATAGACTCGTGTAAGGGCCGCTCTTTTCTGTTGCGAACTTGACGGGCCTTTCATTGGACCGGGCCATTTAATCTCCTTTTTCCAACTACGATTATGAAAAACGCCGTAAACCTCCGCAATCTCCTCCTCTCGACATCCAGTAGCGACGCGCGAAAGTACGCTGCGCGCGACAATTCGCTTTTGAGCCCGCTCAGAATCAGCGCACGGAACGCGATTTCTCCTCGGTTGGATGTCTTTATATATATATATATATATATATACTAGCTGTCAAGTTGGGGGTGAGGCCCTTACACGGGTGCGATCTTTACACGGACACGGTAAGAATCTTCCTTGGTGCAATTGTCTTGTACTTCGCTATCACTAATACTGCTTCGCCTTCCCGGCCAAACTGCACACTTTTTTTAGTACTTTAAGTCCGAGTACAAGCGCTGCTGCGCATGACTTCTCAACTTCGATTTATGCTGATATCGAGTGAATCCGGCTTGGCATCATTTCGGCTACTGAGTGAACAATTTTTAAAGGTTTCCTGTGGCAGATAGCACTATTCTAGTTCATGAGCTCGTCTACTCGAAGAGGCAGACATTACTTGCACAAAAAAATTGAAATGCATAATCGCCTAATTAACAAAATTCACCAATTAGGTTTTTAGCTAATTACATTATGGCCCATGTTGCAATTACAAATTCTAGCCGTGGAGCTCGGATCCACTTGGAACTAATTCTCAGGCTGACACCAGTGTCGAGATATTAATTCTCTAACTTTACGGAGAAATGCATTGGCATGCCAATCACTTTCTCAACAAAACGTCGTTTTCTGCATTGAAGCACAAAAGTATGAATAGATATATAAATTATGGGGCTTTACGTGCCAAAGCCACGATCTAATTATGAGGCACGCCATAGCGGAGGACTCAGGAATAATTTAGACCACCTGGGGTTCTTTAACGGGCACCTAAATCTAAGTATACGGCTGTTCTAGCATTTTGCCCCCATCGAAATTGAGCCGCCGTGGCCGTGATTTGACCCCGCGACCTCATGTTCAGCAGTCCAACACCATAGCCACTAAGCAACCACTGCGGGTGAGCACAAAAGTAACTGGAACGCCAATGCATGTCTCCGCAATTTTCGGGAATGAATATCTCGAAACTGGTGCCATCCTGAGAATTAGTTCCTAGTGCAACCTCCTTGCGAACTCCACCGATAGAATTTGTAAATTTTAATATGGGACATAAGTTAATATGTTAAAAACCTAATTGGTGAATTTTTGCGGATTAGTCGAATATGCATTTAAATTTTTTGTGCAAGTTTTGTCCACCACTTCAAGTAGACCAGCTCTTGAACTAGAATTGTGCTAACTGCCACAGGCAACCTTTAAATTTTTTCGAAAGTGTTTGCTGAAACACCTGAATTTATGGACTCTGCGTGCAAGAGGCGATATTTCCATTATTAATGCGTAAATGTTGTAAATAATTAGAACAGCTTTTTTTAATTTTTTGTCGCCAGTCGTTAGCATTGCCTACTGGAAAGATAATCAATATTCAGACACATATCACTCACGTGCTTTTCTCACGCCATTGATAGAAGACTCCGCCGAAGGGGTCGCTGAAGTCTGCAGGTTTTTTTTTTTTTTTCAGGGTCAAAAAAGCACGCAAAGTAATTTGAAGTGAGGTGAACATACATCAACATATTCATTCTTTAGGCATAGGCTATCCATTTAGTTGGCTACCTCCTTTTCTTTAAAAAGTATAATAAACTGTGTCCTGTGTATATATTTAAATATATTGTGTCTGTGCATGGTGTTCTCAGCGGAAATTTTAAAAAAATGTTGAAGTGAGGACACACGGGAGAGGTGGCCGCCGCTGCGCCTTCTAATGCGTTTGTCTTCCTATTGCCAGGATTTGCCGAAAGAAAGCGAAAGTATAAATTAAAACCCGTGCACGTCCGCGCCAACAATGATGGTGTAAGTTTTTAGCCACAACAAAAGTGAAAAGGTAGAGGCAACGGAAAAGAATCCTCAAAATATGTGGGTAACAGAACTCCAGTATTGACACTTTAGGGGCCCGGGGTGGGGGGGGGGGGGGGATGGAAAGCCCCGGGAAGACTCCGGAGCGGGCTCGAGCCCCGGAGCCCCCCCCCCCCCCCCCCCGTAATCGGCGCCTATGGTAACCAGTGACCTTTCAGTAAATTACGTGGTAATGGGGCACATAAAACCATGAAAGGCGGGTGAGACCTTTTGTCGTGGCACTAGATATCAATGGACGGATGCTTTGTTTGTTCGTAATCTGAGCTTTCACATTATGCATTAGTAAAATAGAATATTGACACGTATACATGTTTATCTTTTACCGGTGGCCGCTTTCCACCGGCTAACAAATGTTAAACGTTATCGCTCGGCGCAGGACGCGCCTGTATCGGAAGTTTCTAGAACGTTATCGATGCTTCTGCCCATTGCCTGTTTTCACCGACGCTTCTGTTATCTGATTGCATGACTGAGGCGAATTTTCTGGAAGACACGCGGGCATCAGGGATTAATCTAGAACCTTCGATGACTCAGGTATAAAAGCCGACGCGTTTCGCCGCTGATCAGATTTCGACGATCGCCGACTGTGTTCGCCGCTATCGTTGTGCTTCGAGTGTAGCTTTCTTTTGTGGGCACAGGTTCGCCCAATAAAGAATCAGTTTCGTCACACACAGTTTTACGACTGTTTTCTTCACCGTCACTACTACGTGACATCTGGTGGAGGTGCTATTGCGTTCATGCAGCGAACGCCCCGCCCCCACAAAGCCGCGATCCAAGCCCGAAACCGGAGGACAACACCAGCGTCGCCAAGGACCAGCGAGCTAGCCGCAGGCAGCAAGGACTTCTGCCGGAGTACGGACTTCTTCCCGAGAAGACCACAGCGATCAAGGCCAAGTCAACGACCCCAATGGCAGCCCCAGCGTCCCCCATCCTGCTGCAACAACCTCGGGAGCCACCGACCTTCCGTGGATCATCGGCTGAAGACCCGGAAACCTGGCTCGAGACATACGAGAGGACCGCGACGTTCAACAAATGGAGCGACGACGACAAGCTACGTCATGTCTATTTTTCTTTGGATGACGCTGCTCGGACCTGGTTTGAGAACAGAGAGAGCACTCTAGTGACTTGGGACCTATTTCGTGAGAACTTCGTGAGGACCTTCACGAGTGTCGTACGAAAGGAAAGGGCCGAGGTTCTCTTGCAAACCAGAGTACAATTGCCGAACGAGAACATCGCGATCTTCACGGAGGAGATGACTCGCCTCTTCCGCCACGCCGACCCCGACATGTCTGAAGAAAAGAAGGTTCGGTTCTTGATGCGGGGCGTCAAAGAGCATCTATTCACTGGATTGATGCGCAACCCGCCCAAGACTGTGGCAGAATTTGTTTCGGAGGCCACAACGATCGAGAAGACGCTTGAAATGCGAGCCAGGCAATACAACCGCCGTGCACTGACAAACTACGCCGAAGCTCAAGCTCTAGGCGCCGACGACCTGCACGAGACGATCAGAGCGGTTGTACGGGAAGAACTACAGAAATTATTCCCAAGATCGCATCCTCAGGTGACTTCGATCGCTGACATAGTTAAAGAAGAGGTTCAGCGATCACTGGAAGTGCCAGAAGTTCCGGCATCGCCTCAACCACAGCCGCAAGCGATGACCTACGCCGCCGTCGCCCGTCGTCAAGGCCCCCCTCCGCGCTCGCGCCAGGGCCCCGTAACGCCGCAGTTCCGTCGTCCACCGCCGCCGCCGCCTGCACGCCCGCCCGTCGCCCAGCGCAGCTCCCAGCGGAAGACGGACATTTGGCGCGCCCCCGACCACCGCCCGCTCTGCTATCACTGCGGGGAAGCCGGCCATGTCTACCGCCGGTGCCCATACCGCGAGATGGGCCTACGAGGGTTCGCCGTCAACGCGCCACGTCCACAGCTTGGCGAGCGACCACGTGACATCGCCGACTACCTTGCCGGAGCCCAGTGGCAACCACGACGACCCTCACGCTCGCCGTCACCAGGCCGCTACATCTCGCCGCATCGCCGCCTGTATGCCGGCCCAAACCGGGGCCGATCTCCCAGCCCTTACCCGGGAAACTAAAGGCAGCAACCGATGGAGGTGCGGTTGCTGTACGACGCAATGCCGAAGATCCTCCGCCGCCGACGACGACGACGATTCGCGAATCATCACGACGAGATATCAGCACGCCGCCTACCAACAGCCTTGACAACACATCGCCGCCGAACGAAGACCTTCCGACGCGACGTAGCAGCAGCAGAGCAAGCCGACGCAGCCGTGATCCGACGCCACGAATTAACCGCAACGCCAGACGCCGGTCTACCGATCTAGACGTGCTCATCGATGGTCATAACGTCACCGCTCTCGTCGACACTGGCGCCGACTATTCAGTTTTCAGTGGCACGTTCGCCGCCAAGTTAAAGAAGGTGAAGACGGCCTGGCAAGGACCCGATATACGGACAGCGGGAGGTCACGTAATAACGCCGGCTGGAATCTGCACAGCACGAGTCACGGTTAACAACCGCACTTACCCCGCGAGCTTCGTAATCCTGCAGCAATGCTCCAGGGATGTCATCCTAGGCATGGACTTTCTAAGCCAACACAATGCAGTCATCGACTTAAGGTCCAAGTCGATAACGCTTTCAACGCACAAAGCGATACCACCGGATACAAACATCGGTTACCATGCCTTAAATGTGCTTGAAGAACAAGTCACCGTTCCGCCTCGCTCCAGCGTAATGATTTCCGTCGGTACCGAAGTGCCTGCAGACATGGAGGGCGTCATCGAGGGCGATCATCACTTACTGCTCGACCGTGAAATTTGCGTCGCTAGAGGCATAGCTGAGCTACGTGCAGGGAAAGCAAGGGTGATGCTCACGAACTTCAGCCCCGAATACAAGCACATTAACAAAGGCACCACGGTCGCCTACATCGACGAAATAGTACAAGCCAGCAGTGCGTTCGCCTTCACGGATTCCAGTGCACCTGCAACGACGACTGTAGTACCTGAACCAACTTTCGACGTCAATCAGAACCTTCCCAATCATAAGAAAGAACAGCTAAAAGCTCTGCTCCTGCAATACAAGGTCTGCTTCTCGTCGTCGTCAAAAGTTTGACAAACCCCTGTCGCCAAGCACCGCATTATAACCGACGACTATGTCCGCCCACTCCGTCAGAGCCCGTACCGAGTTTCGGCGCGCGAACGCGAGTCCATAAGGCAACAAGTCGACGAAATGCTACGCGACGACATCATCCAGCCGTCCAAGAGTCCGTGGGCGTCCCCCGTGGTGTTAGTGAAGAAGAAGGATGGAACCCTACGTTTCTGCGTCGATTATCGTCGCCTCAACAAGATCACGAAGAAGGACGTATACCCCCTCCCACGGATTGACGACGCCTTGGATCGACTCTACAACGCAAAGTATTTTTCGTCGATGGACCTCAAAACCGGTTACTGGCAAATCGAAGTCGACGAGAGGGACCGGGAGAAGACTGCCTTTATAACACCAGACGGACTGTTCGAGTTCAAGGTCATGCCGTTTGGTCTTTGCTCGGCGCCTTCCACTTTCCAACGTGTCATGGATACAGTACTGGCAGGCTTGAAGTGGCAGACTTGCCTCGTCTATTTGGACGACGTCGTTGTGTTTGCCTCAAGCTTCGAGGAACACCTCCGGCGCCTTGAAACAGTTCTTCAAGCAATCAAGACCTCCGGACTCACGTTGAAGCCAGAAAAGTGCCGCTTCGCATATGAGGAGCTCTTGTTTTTGGGCCACGTCATCAACAAGTCAGGAGTGCGCCCCGATCCTCAGAAAACTGCGGCCATCTCCAACTTTCCTCCGCCCGCTGACAAGAAGGCAGTGCGTAGATTTCTCGGACTGTGCGCCTATTACAGGCGCTTCGTCAAGAATTTTTCACGGATCGCTGAGCCACTGACGTATCTCACGAAGGCCGACGTCGAGTTCAAGTGGGAGACGCCGCAAGTCGAAGCATTTGAAGAACTGAAGCGACGCCTGCAATCGCCGCCAATACTTGCGCATTTCGACGAAAATGCCGATACCGAAGTCCACACCGACGCAAGCAGCGTAGGACTCGGCGCCGTGCTTGTGCAGAGGACTGACGGACTAGAAAGGGTTGTAAGTTACGCTAGCCGGTCGCTATCGAAGGCGGAAGCAAATTATTCCACAACAGAAAAGGAGTGCCTCGCCATCATCTGGGCTACATCAAAGTTTCGCCCCTACCTCTATGGCAGGCCCTTTAAAGTTGTGAGCGACCACCACGCCTTGTGTTGGCTAGCTAACTTGAAGGATCCTTCAGGTCGCCTCGCACGATGGAGTCTGAGACTTCAAGAATTCGACATCACCGTCGTTTACAAGTCCGGGCGAAAGCACTCTGACGCCGACTGCTTGTCTCGCGCCCCCGTCGAACCGCCGCCACAGGACGACCAGGATGACGATACTTTCTTGGGACCAATCAGTGCCGACGAATTTGCCGAACAACAGCGAGCCGACCCAGAACTAAGGAGCCTTGTAGACTACCTGGAAGGCAAGACCGTCATTGTGCCGAAGGTGTTCAGGCGAGGATTGGCGTCGTTTTTCTTGCAAAACGACATTCTTCTAAAGAAGAACTTCTCGCCTCTCCGAGCCAACTACCTCCTCGTGGTACCCTCAGCATTGCGTCCAGAAGTTCTGCAAGCTCTCCATGACGACCCAACGGCTGGACATCTCGGTTTTTCACGCACTCTCGCGAGGATACAAGAAAAATACTACTGGCCTCGCCTCTCTGCCGACGTCGCCCATTACGTAAGAACATGCCGAGACTGTCAGCGACGCAAAACACCGCCGACAAGGCCAGCCGGACTTCTACAGCCAATCGAGCCACCTCGCCGACCGTTCCAGCAGATCGGGATGGACTTACTGGGGCCTTTTCCGACGTCGACGTCCGGGAATAAATGGATCGTCGTCGCTACGGACTACCTCACCCGCTACGCCGAAACAAAAGCCTTGCCCAAAGGCAGTGCCGCCGAGGTAGGCCGATTCTTCGTTGAGAACATCCTCCTGCGTCACGGTGCCCCAGAAGTCCTCATCACCGACAGAGGCACGGCCTTTACGGCAGAGCTAACTCAAGCCATCCTGAGGTACAGCCAGACAAGCCATCGCCGCACCACCGCCTACCACCCGCAGACGAATGGCCTCACCGAGCGCCTAAATAAGACCATCGCCGACATGCTGGCAATGTACGTCGACGTCGAACACAAGACGTGGGATGCCATCCTCCCGTACGTGACCTTCGCATACAACACGGCCGTGCAAGAAACGACGCACATGGCACCGTTCAACCTGGTCTACGGAAGGAACCCGGCAACGACGCTTGACGCCATGCTACCAGACGTCGCTGACGAAGAAAATCTCGACGTTGCCACTTATTTGCAGCGTGCCGAAGAAGGTCGACAGCTCGCCCGCCTGCGCATCAAGAACCAGCAGAGGACCGACAGCCGACACTACAATCTACGACGACGTTACGTTGAGTACCAGCCCGGCGACCGTGTTTGGGTCTGGACTCCGATACGCCGACGAGGACTTAGCGAGAAACTATTGCGTCGCTATTTCGGACCATATAAGATAATCCGACGTATTGGCACACTGGACTATGAGGTCGTGCCAGACGGCATTTCGCAATCACAGCGGCGCCGGGCACGACCTGAAGTCATCCATGTGGTGCGTCTTAAACCTTTCTACGCCCGCTGACGACCTTAGGTACTTCGTTACTTTGTTATTGTTTTTTGTTTGTTTGTTTGTTGTTTATTACGCATTGTTTTGTTTTCGCTTTCGTGTTTGTAGCATCGGGACGATGCTTTTTAAGGGGAGGGTATTGACACGTATACATGTTTATCTTTTACCGGTGGCCGCTTTCCACCGGCTAACAAATGTTAAACGTTATCGCTCGGCGCAGGACGCGCCTGTATCGGAAGTTTCTAGAACGTTATCGATGCTTCTGCCCATTGCCTGTTTTCACCGACGCTTCTGTTATCTGATTGCATGACTGAGGCGAATTTTCTGGAAGACACGCGGGCATCAGGGATTAATCTAGAACCTTCGATGACTCAGGTATAAAAGCCGACGCGTTTCGCCGCTGATCAGATTTCGACGATCGCCGACTGTGTTCGCCGCTATCGTTGTGCTTCGAGTGTAGCTTTCTTTTGTGGGCACAGGTTCGCCCAATAAAGAATCAGTTTCGTCACACACAGTTTTACGACTGTTTTCTTCACCGTCACTACTACGTGACAATATATATACAAGTCATGACTTGTATTAGTTGTATATAACAGCACGTACTGTAAACCACTTTTACGCGACAAATCTATACCAGTCAATCAAGTGTTTTTTTCCTCAGGTTTTCATTACTGCGTGATCAACCCTCTCAATGTTACAAAAGAATTCGCTTGGTGTGAGTCCTTGTAGAAGAATAGTTATTGATGTCGTGGAATCAGTTATAAGATACGATAATGCTGCTTTCACGTCAAACTCATGCTTCATGTTACCGGCGGTAATGCAAAATGGAAGAGACCGGAGACAATCGCACCACAGTCTCCTCTTTGTGCTCAGTTTTAATTTGAGCTATTATTATGAATTTACAATTCAGTAACACATAGTTAATCTAACAGTATTACATCTCACTCAAATATCACCCATTGCTCTCTGGCAACTAGGAATATGAAGATATCGGATGTCATTGCAAAATAAACACGTACACCCAAAAGGTAAACAGGTTTAACCTACGGCTCCACTCAAGCAAAATGGCAAAATGAAATAGATGCACGCGCTGAAAACTTCAGGCAATGCATCGCTACGGGACAAAAAACGGTAGGCGACCCTAATCTTTGACTTAGTTGTCTCGTAAGGCACCGACC
>NC_051154.1:253117442-253160608 GCF_013339745.2 Dermacentor silvarum
CTTGCCTTTTTGAAGATGACTTTGTTCCCGTTGGGGACTGAACCCACAACCTTCGCATTACGCGTGCGATGCACTGCCATGTGTGCTAAAACCACGGCCATCAATCCGTCCACTAATTTGGGTATTTATGTGTACTACTAACTAACTACTAACTTGGGTATTTCTGTATACTACTAAGTGTTATCCGGCGACACTGAAATTCATGGCTGGCGGATGTGCAACTCCGTTTTTTTGCCCAGCGGCATCACATAACACGTGGACTCAGGAAAGCATGCACGTGGCTTATAAACCTCGTATGCTACCCAGCATACGAGGGCTGTTACCTCGCTTGCCGCACAGCCAGTGTCATATACACAGTTATCCAAGTTGACGAGAGGCGCAGTTAAGAGTCGCACATGTCCAGTGGATTAATGGCGCAGCTCACTAAAGCATTGGCGTAAAAGACGTTCATTGAAAAGCGGCGTATACCCAGTGCATTTGTGGCACAGCTTGTTAAAGCGTCGGGTTGCTGTCATTGACTTAACCAAGTGACATGGCTTCGGTTGCGTCCAGCCTCTCAGAAATTTAAAGGGTTTTTTTCTTGCATTGTAGAGCGGCACACCGCTGCTGGCATGTGACTCTAGTTGGCATCAAAGAGGTTCATTGAAGACCAGCACAGACCAATTGGCCCACACGCAGTGCTCCAAGTTGGTGTTAGAGAATTATATTGAAGGGCGTTACATACCCGGCGTCGCGTCTACGTTGCCCCATGTCGGCGGGACAGAAGTTGGTTGAAGAGTGGCGCGTGTTTACACATTGCCACATATTCAGTGAGATAAGTTGGCCCGACGGTCGGTTACAAACCCTGTTCCATCAGCACAGCAACCCGATGTCCTAGCCATTCCACAGTGGACTGCACAGTGACCAAGGTGGCCGTGGAAAACAGTTAGATGCCAACATTAATAGATAGACAGATATACGGAATAGTATTATTGCAGGAATTATTTTCTTTTCATAGAACTCTTCGCAGATTCAAGACAGTCACCTAGCAAAGCACGAAAAATGAGGTTTTACCACGGAGCCATTTACATCGCTTTCGCACTGTCGCCTGCTTAGTATAAAACGCCGTGTTGAGTTCGTCTATGTATGTCGAACGATGCCGCCGTTTTACCGACGTGGCGCAGGCTCTTAGGGCGGCCGAGACTACAAGGCAACGGGCGGTGCGTTTGGCAATGAATGGCGAGTGCTAACAGAAAAGTGCGGACATCGCAACGGACGAGGAGAAAGATTGCCGACTCAGCCGAAAACATGCTTTTGTGCGCGGAGTCATGAAACACGAGACGTCCGATCATTGTTCCACTTGACCGGAGTCGATGCAGACATGGCGACAACGCAACCGGCCACGTTTAACGCACTTGAGCAGTTTCTTGTTTCATTTTAATTGATCAGACATCTTTAAAACATGCCCGCGAGATGTGACAAAAGGAGGCAAGTCTCCTGACAAAGCAGGCAAAGGAAGCATGTCTTCTGACCGTGGTCAGATGGTTATGTCGGCCACACGTGAGATTAAATGAAGGGCGTTTTCTGAAAGCGTATAAAGTGCGTCATGGAAAAATTAACAAGGCTTATAAACGTCACTTGTTTCCGCAACTTGTTCATACAGTGGGAGAATGGAGACGTGCGTGAGCCTATTCTGTGTATCTTTTGTGGCGCATGAATTGAAAGCTATACAACCACAACCGGTAATAAGTACCTTCAAAAGCAAGCATAGCGGTTATTCAGAGTGTATGCGCTCCACCGAAATATCACAAGAACACATCACGTGAGGTCATCAGAGCCTCGACGGTGTGAATATGGAATGAGTTTGATCTTTATATGAGGACACAGATTACTCCGCATACGCCTGCATGATGACGTTTACAATTTTTACCGAGATCATAATTAGTTTGTGAGTTGTATTCGTGTAGAGTGTACACCTCAGAAAGTATATCGCACTTTCGCTAACCACACTCTATAATGTTAGGATATCTAGTCGAATTTCGTATGAAGCTGTAAGAACTCGTTAATTATCGGAAATACCAAATTTTTTTTGCATGGCAAGTCAATCAACACATTTTTCCCGCGTCTAAATTTCCTTCAGTGTTTCCGGAAGCTCACCGGGGTACAACATTAACCGTGGCTTCTTCTCGCAGTCGTCAGTGTTGTGTAGCAAACTTGTCAGTGTTTGCTCTGCTGAATTAAACATATTCGCTTCTAAAGCTCTCTCTCTGCCTCAACAAAAGCCTGTCGAGTTTCCTACAAACATTGCAAGAGGGCGTTGCGGTTTCTCACCTACCGTGGGAACGTATGCGGATTCGCTCAATCTTCACGCCTGTGGCTATAGACGTTACTTGGACGTTGTTACGCTATACCTTACTGAATTTTCAAGTAGGGATATTTTTCTAAACGCACGAAAGCAATATAGTGCTGCCATTATGGCTAGTTCTTGCTAATTGTTGCAACAGTGTATTTTTGTTGAAAAAATACATATGCAAAAGGCGTTTCAAGATAGATGGATGAAATTCTGGCAAGTCTGTGTGCTTTACATCGTTCCCACGTTGTCTGAACCGCCATGCTTGCTGTTCCCGCACACACTATGGCATGAAAGTTCCGGCTAGTAATTATTCTAGGAAAATCAATTAAAAAGTAAACTATTCTCGCAGTGCATAATATGCCGGTTGTGTGCAAGGCATGAAGTATGCGCGTGTTTAAACGCCTAATGTTGGAGTTTTATTTCTAAATTTTTTTGTAGATGGACTACGGGAAGTCGAGGCTGGACACCGGGAGAGCACGGCTAGGAGCCCTGGAAGCCAACGCGGCCATCTGCCTGTCTCAACGTAGACTCCAGTTTGGTCTCACTCGAACATGGCCCTCGCTTCAAGCAATGGCTGGCTCAGGCTTCGGCGCTGAAGTAGCTGAGCCTATGCTGCAGCCAGTGCAGGCATAGACACGAGGCGAGCCTCGTATTCGAGTCACCGCCGGTGACCACTGGAATCGCCCGCTTGGACTTTAAGGTTCAACTGTTAAGGTTTGACTAGTGCTGTATATCAATTCGTCCAATCTTTATATTTCCTTTGTTGTGTGCGTGTTTTCCGCAATTCTGCGCTGCCAATATGAATACAAGCTGTACCAATCCCCTGGCCCGTCTTTCCGCCTTGAAAGCTATGCTGTCGCTAAAGCTTTGCCGGCGAAAGGTGAACAACCATAAGTGGTACACCAACTCAAAATCTAATTAGTGGTTTATCAGTGCTCAAGTTTATCAACACCGCTTTTGGACATCTATTTATGGAGTATTCACGAGCACGTCCTTCAAATCTATTGAGTAATCAAAATCAAACATATGTAAAACTAAAGGCTATTGGGTATAGTTTGCAGGAGAATTTTAAATTTTTGAGTACATAGCCACAGCATAGGAAATTATGAAATTTAAGCAATGTGCGGTTCGTCAAAGTTTTTGCACTTGGACTAAATATTTTTATATAGTAGACGGTGTATCGCGATAAAGGTCCGTTCAAGTATGAAAAAGATCTTAGGGGACACATGGCGGGAGAAAGATCGAACTTTTTGGAGACGCTGTCAGAAAGTTCGCAGTTGCCGTCTAAGCCCTTGAAACTCTCCTTCGAGCAGTAAATAATTTATTGTTTGGAATTTCGCACCAAACAAACCACTCAACATGGCTGCTTGTTGAAACATAGGACACGTGTACGGCAGACCCTCTCCCTTTATATGTAACCGTATAGACCCAATTTCTGGTTTTATAAGAGTTAATTGTAAGCGCTCGTGCGTTCAACGCGATCGGCACCAGCGGAACAGCTCTGTCAGGGCGCGTTGCGCGGAGGCGATGGCTGTGTAAATTACGATAGGTTTTCATGAGTAAGGAGGGAAAAACAGCCGCGCAAAAACCAGCATACAGTACTGGCGCTTGTCTCGTCGCTATTTTTTGTGGAGCTTCCTGGTGTTTCCGTCATAGAAATAAGTAAGCTCGTCTAAGGAAGCGTTTTGCTTTCCCTAAAAATGGTAAACGCCGGTTTCCGCGCCCTCCTGGGACTCTGCTGGAGTTTCATTCGGGGTTATGGAATTTCATGCAGGTATTCCAGGTGCTTTTTCTGAACTTTTAGGCCTGAAAGCGGAGAATAGTCCCTCCCAGTGCTTGTTCTTGCAACGACGGAATCAGGTTCAAACATGTTATATTCCGGCCTAACGAATAAAACGTTACTCGGCTGTAACAACACCCTGCAACGGGACGTTGACGTGGTGCAGACGTTGTAGACATGATCAGGCCTTAACGAAGGTGTATGAAGAGCTACTCCAAGATAGCTTTAAAGTAATACATAGGGGACTGGTCACTTCCAAGCACAACATGTTGTCATGCCTATCATTACAACGTGCACATGCATACACAGCGTGCCCCGGATATATCAAGGTAGTTAAGGTTACGAAACTTTATGGTGAGCAGGCACTTAGAAAGATCTAGTATTTCTGTAGCCAACGTTTACCTGAATAGAAATAAACAACTTTTTAATCTTTAGCGTGTAACCTCTTTGTCAATACCATCAACCTAATAGCTACGGATGTCTGGCAATACGTTTCAGGTTCTATGCCGGCAGGAGTCATTTGTTAGTTGCCACAATGGAACGTGTTACCAGCTTTTGCAAAATATCTGACATTATATGTATAAGTTGTTTACTACATATAATAGCTTCGTTGTCCTTCGGACGCTCTATTCAGTAATGGATAGCTCTTCCAGATGAGGCGCTGGGAGACGTTGTTTCAAATCACACTGCAAATCACGTTTATTTTCGCAAAAGAGGCTTTAGACGAGGTCAGAAAGGCCACAGGGTCAACTGAAAAAGACAATAAATAATTCTTCGCAGTAAGAAAGAGTTCGTTAAAACGGCCGTCACAGCACGAAAGATTCGTTTATCTACATTGTCCTTTTGTGATGTTACGATTCCCTTGGAGCTTCGATGCCCCGACCACGTGTATAGTGAATTCCGATTCACGTTGAGCGACCATGCTCGGACCGCCTGCAGGCGCATGGTGATCGGCGTGCCTAACGATCTCGCTCGTCAACATGAATAGACGTGTCAGTCGCGAGGGTCAGAGACAAAACCTGTCATCGAGCCCTGAACCTTATTTCCCCCGCAAAGGACGTTTACGCGGCTCCGGTCTCCTATCATTTAAGCAATCCTTGCTCCCCCACCAAGGACGTTCACCCGGCTCCTGTCTCCTACCATTTATGCTAACCTATGGATTGCCCTAGCCTGCAGCAGGGGAGAAGGAGGAAGAAAGTGCCCGGATGGTGAAATGTATAAGAAGGCCCACCAGCAGCCACGTGGAGCACACTTTTTGATTTGCCCTAGCGTGCAGGCACGCACGCTGAACTTTTCTTGTACGTTGTTCTTTGGAACACACCACTGAATTTATGTTAATGTTGAATTTTATGTTAAGTTTCGGAGACTCTTAGGGAAGCCTTTCACTTCACGGGTGAACAGGCTGCTCAGTGAAGGGACTCTGTAAGCGTCTCAAAGAGTGGGGCTAATCACTCTCCTGTGCAAGGATGAGTCGAGAAGCACCGATCTAAGAGCCTGGCGGCCCATCAGACTTCTGAACTGCGATTACAAGCTCATAGCAAAGTGTCTGTGTGTGTGCGACTCACTCCAGCTCTCAACACTGTTTTGGGTCCATACCAGGCATTCTGCGTTCAGGGGCGTTCCACTCAGCTTCATGGTTTAGCAGTTAGGGACCTTCTCCTGTGGGCAAATACCAGGAAACTTCCAGGTATTGTCTGCTCCTTTGATCAGGAGAAGGCCTGCGATATCATTAGCCTTATGTACCTTTTTCGAGTTTTGAATGAGGCCGGCTTTAGCGTGGGTTTTCAGCGTATGGTCCAAGCTTTGTACTCTCGACCGACTGCTGCTGTTCTCATACAGGATCGTGTCTCGGAGGCTTTCATTGTGGGTCGTGGTGTACGGCAGGGGGATCGCCTCTCACCTGCTCTCTACGTACTCGCAATTGAACCCCTTCTGCAGAGGCTATCCTGTGACAGTAGAGTTGGCAAGTTCCCACTTCCACCAGGTTCGCCTCTAATTGCACTCTTCGCCTATGCAGACGACTTGTCTCTTGTCGTCCCGGACAAGGCATCAGCATGCACAGTCTTGGATGTCATGGACAGTTACAGCAGGGCGAGCGCTGCCAGGCTGAATAGGTCGAAAAGTGCAGCCATGTACTTGAATTCCACTCCGTCCAGCCGCAGCCCGTTCATGGTCTACCCGTGAAAACGCGGCTGCGAATTCTAGGTTTCCAATTGGATTGAGACAGTCTGTCTTCTGAAAACTGGAAGCAAGCTAAGGAGAAGCTTGAAACCAGGATTCAGGAGTTCAGCGCGTTGTCGTGTCCATTAATAGCTAGAGCGAATATTCTTAGGTCTCTTCTTTTTTCCTTTCTTACGTATGTAGCACGTGTGTCCCCTGTTCCAACCCGAACCAAGCTCATTTTGGAGAGGGTTCTCTTTCGCTTTCTCTGGAAAGGAACTACTGGTTGTGTAGCTAGGCAGTTGCTTAGCTGCACAAGGATAAGGGAAGACTCGGAATTCCCGACTTGGGCATCGTGGCTACTGCACTACACGTCAGGTGGACCCAGGTTGCCCTTAGCTTGGATATGCTCCTGACTCGAAGTTTTAGTTCCTTCTTCCTCAGCAGTAGACTATGTTTGTTTTCCCAGAGCACATACTCTCACTGTGTGCCTCGCTCAGGATCGCCGTGCCCATTCTATGCGGTGGCTGCCAATTCATTGGCACGCCTTCGCAAGGTCCATTCCGACATCGATGTAGTTTCAACTCCGCTCCAAGAACTAGTCGATATTCTTACCCCCTGTCTCCCCCCGCATTGCCAAAGGTACGACCTGTCTTTCCACAGGCCAAGCTGGAAGCTCATTACGGCAAGCTTCTTTCACGCCAGGCGAGCTACGTTCATGTACCGCCTGGCGCGAGGCTGTTTACCGATTAGCTACAGACCCTTCACAGCTATCCCGGCACGTGGAGTGTGCCCTTTTTGTGGTTGTCGAGAGGATTCATTTCATACCTTTCTCAGTGTTTACTTCCTGCTGCTCTCCTCCAACGGATAGCTAGTCTGTTTAGTCTCCCGGGTGTTCCATTTCAGACCGTTCGTTTCCTGCACCCGTTGTCTAAGCAGGCGATCCGATGGGGCTGACGCGCTGGAGTTTTGAAAGTGCTGTAGCGCAGCCTAGTGGCGTGCAATGAAGTTCGAAGGGTAGGATAAAGGGTCCCTAAACCACCGAGAGGTCGAAATTTAGTTGGGGTGTTGCAGTTGTGCAACAACTGCAACTGTTTTGCTCACTTTAGGTTTAAACAGCATGTATCGACTACTGCATGCTATTCTGTTTGCAGGAGAGAATGAGGGGCGCGCGCTCCGCCATTTTCATACCGCGGAACTACCGTAACGCCCCCACCGGAGTATGCAGCTGTCGCACCACCTGTCGAGCGCGCTGCTCCGGATTCCTAGAGGAGAGAAAGGGGGGAGCGTAGGAGAGGAGAGAGAGGAGGAGGGGACGCGCATGCGCTGTGGTGGTGTGGCACGCGGGCGCCGCTCCGTACAGGATTCTTAGAGGAGAGAAAGGGGTGAGCGTAGGAGAGGAGAGAGAGAGAGGGTGGAGGGGACGCGCATGCGCTGCGGGGGCGTGGGACGCGGGACAACAGACAGAGCCGCACGCAAGAAATACTTCGCATTTAACAAAATTCGCTGCCCGTCCGTCCGTCCGTACATCTGTCCGTCTGTCTGTCTGTCTTAACCAAAGTCGATGTGAAAGAAGACAACGTCGACGTAACCGCGCGTGAAATGTGATACGAATAAGATACAAAATGAGTGAATAATGAACATGGAACAGAGAAAGATTCAATATATAGCAATATATTCAACATTTCATCTTATAATAGAATGTACTATAGCGCTCAGTGTGAGTTACATTGGAAAAACGCATGGCAAAGCTCATACTGAGCACGGTAGAACGTCGACCTTGTCTTTAGCGTCGACACTTGGTTGACCTTTATCTTTTGACAAGGAGGCGAGGAGGCCCATCCCGGAGATTGTACAGGTTACGTGCAATCTGGTTAATGTTTACTAAATTGGCGCTAATTAAGCCCGTGTCCTTAGTTTTACCTACTCTGAGACTAATTCTTGCTTCTTGCCTCGTCGTTGAGACCTACATTTTGATACGTTTTGCGACTCGCTGCGACGCTCTGGAGGCAGGAAAGGGTCACTTTTTGAGCAAGAGGCCAAATAGATGTTCAGATCCCACGTACGCCAGACACTTGTAAGTCGGCGAAGAAGAGATTGTCTTTAAAAAAAACAAAGCCAAGAACACGCGACTCGAATAGTTTGTTTAGTTTTCTTGCGATTGTACGAACAACTGAATTATCGCCGTAATCATCCGCGCTGCCTTGAGGTTCTGTACCGAGTCCAAGTGCGATAAGATCGCAGCCCGCGCGCCGTGTGTAGTGGATGCGAAGAAAAGCTTGCGCCGGTGAGTCGAGAAGGATGATGGCTCGATGCGCGCAGTCCTCTTGCGCGCCCAATGTAGGAAGTCAAATGATCAAGTGCGCGCAAGCAAGAGCGGAGCATAGTTTAGCGGCGAGCAATGTGATGCGCGCCCGCCAGAGGCTTCGGCTGCAGTCACGGACACCGCACGCGTTCGGCGTGAACGCGGGGAAAAGGCAGACGGCGTCGGCAGCAGCTTTGCGCGTTGGTTCGTTGGCGCTGCTACATATTTGCAGTTCTCTGAGTCCGTTTTACAGCGTAAGCTGTTATGGGCTCATTCCAATATCCGTTTCGGTTCACGTCGTTGTCCACCGTGACTGCCGCCGCCGTTGGACGACCTGACCCTCCGCCAGTATGGTGGCGCCATCTAGTTGGTATGGTGGCGCCAAGGCAACGTGCGCAGGCGCAGACGATGAGATACGATTCAGACGAGGCGCCTTTTTCCTCTTTACCTCCTACTCCCCCTCCCCCCTACGACGCTGCGCCGTGCTCCCTTATGGGCTGCAGAATCTAAGCGTCTCTTTCCTCCTTCATAATCACAATATATAATCAACGCGCTTCCGATGTGAGATGTGCGCCATGTATTCTGGATACCTCTTCCAGCGGCCGTGCCTCTTCGGTACACGTTATGGCGTCTCCTCGCAAGGTACGAACCGCTGCTGAAGAAGCGATTCGTAGGGCTACGTGCGCGGCTGCAACCAGTCATCATCGGGCTCAGCTGACTGCTGTGCAGAGAGAATTAAAGCCGCAGCTCGCCGTCGACGCCGGGCGGACAGTTCAGATCGTTCTCGTCAAAACGAGGCCAAGAGACTTTTTCGCGAAGACCCTGGTGTGCGTGGTGCGAAAATTGGAGCTACTTTTGAACCGCTCCACCAGCTTACGCTGTGACTGTGCTTGCGTGTGCCGCGCAGGCCTGTGACTTCTTTTTTCGCGTGAGGTTTCTCGCTCTGCTTTGGCGTGCTTTTTTTCGCGTGAAAGTTGCGCCGCCCCTTTTTTGCGTGCCACTAATGAGAGCAAGCGACAAGCCCGTTCAAGAGCCGACTCTCGCTGACGCTCGCGGTAGGCAGTAACTTCCTCAGGAGTACGCACTTCTCGTCGTCTTCTCATAATCGCATTCGTTATCCGAAAGGGCGCGCCGCACAGAAACTGTAGTGTTGCCAACCAATTTTGGGATAATACCGTACGTCACAGTCAAAATTGCCCTACTTTACCCTACACAAATTTATTACCCTACATTTTACCCTACGCCTATAATATCACAGCGTAATAATAATAAATTACAGACTATACTTCAAAGTACGACGTGATAGCAGTGCGGTGGCGCTAAAGTCGGTAGCGACTGTCATCAAAATATTTAGCAAAAAATAAAAAGCGCATATCAAAAGCGAGCGTGCGCGCCTTAGCGCACATCGTCTCGCAGAAGTGGAAGGGAGCGAGAGAGAGATCAAAGTCTTTATTGAGCAAAATATTGTGGTGTGGCTTGCTATTCCGGTGTGGGTTGTTGTGTTGCATATAGGAAGTGGCCATAACAAAAAAAAATGTAGCAGTTTTACCCGAAAGGCGAAGCATCAATTACGATAGCAAATTAGTAGAGAGCTATACGGAGTAAGGATAGTAGTTTTATCAGCTGTATAAACCTGGTACATGCTGCAGCATCAGCGCAGAACTGTTGTCGACGCCGTCGGCGTTCTGCCCGCGTTCGCTCTGAACGCGCGCGGCGTTGGTGACTGTTGCCGGTGCCTCTGGGGGCGGCTCGGAGGTTTTCGACGAGATCGGAACGTGACACTCGTCGAGCAGCATCGGAAGTCTTTACCACATTCTCGCCTCCCAACGTTTTTATATAAATACTCATTTAGCGCCGCAGCTAAACATCGGCTCCCCTCCCTCCCGTCCCCCCACGGCCTTTCGCGCGACGGAAAAAGTGGCGTTTGCTCTCTCTCTCTCTATATATATATATATATATGGTGATTGTAAAGGAGCCAAGAGACGCTTAATTCTGCAGCCCTTCAGGGAGCACGGCGCAGAACGCGCGTTTTCTCTCCGCCGTGCGTTCGCTCCCCGTGAAAGCACGCGTCCGTCGCGCGGTTTCACTCGCACATACAGAATACGGCGCGCGGCTGTGATTTCATCGCCGTTGGACGTCATGCGGAACCTCACGGCGACACCGACGGCAGAAATCCGCTTTGAGTGTCAATAATAAGACGCAGCAAAAAAGGTAAGCAAAGGCGGCCATACCGCAGGATCGGCGCGCCGCGCCGAGCTTTCGCAGACAGCTCCGATTCTGGCAGCTCCTAAACTGTCCATAGGAAAATGATTGAAAGGTGGGCGAGGTGGTTTGGTTTTATGATGTAAAAGACAGCGCAAGGGCAAACCTTGTTTTTCACTCAAACCAAGTGAAATACAAGACAATAAAATTCAGTTGCGAGTTCAGCGCCCGTCTTGATTTTTCTGAAGAAAAAATGAAGCTAGCGCAGAAATATATGATGTCTGATCTTTCGGCTGAGCCCTGTGCTGGTGAGATGTGAACAGCTCCGATTTTATTCAAAGAAAGATTTACTTTTCGTATCTCTTAAGGAGTGTCGAGAATAGCACATTGGGAGATGTCGCGTCGATCGGCTAGTTTTTACGATCACTCGTCAACTGCTCTTTTTTCGCTGATCGTTGACGAGCAAAAAGTGGAAATTACCCTACGCCTGGTAAGAAAATCGCATTACCGCCCTACTATCCTACGCTGTCCGAAAATTTTCGAAAATAGCCTACAAATAGGGTAATTACCCTACGGTTGGCAACACTTCAGAAACACCTTCTCTTATACCCATCGCCTCTCCTCCTCGTGCCTAGCGCTCCCTCTCATTGCTCGCCTGCTTCCCCTAGCGCGTGCCCTCTCATTGGTTGCTTCCTCCCCTAGCAAGCCTGTCCTCCTCTGCAGATCACTTGCCCTGCCCTGGCCAGATTACCTGCGTGACACCCCCGAATCGACAGACGGCGAAGGCTCGACTTAGAACAGCTACGCTGTTAAACCACCTTCCAGATGGCGGTCGCCTCCTCGGCAGGTCAAACTGGTACTTAGCCTGCCTAAAACCGCATCCATTTGGTGCTCGCCTCCTCGGCAGGTCAAACTGGTACTTAGCCTGCCTAATGCGTTTTGGACTCGCACGCACCTCGGGGCAACAACAAACAATTATTAAAATAATAAAAAAGGTCCTAGGGCCTTCACATTTTGATATAAGACGGCTTATATTACACGCCGTTAGCTAAGGCATTGCGCTGCTGAGCACGAGGTCGCGGGATCGAATCCCACCCAGGGCGGCCGCATTTCCATGGAGGCGAAATGCAAAAACGCCCGTGTGCTTGCGTTGTAGTGCACTTTAAAGAACCCCAGGTGGTCAAAATTATTCCGGAGTCAACTACGGCGTGACGCATAATCGGAACTGGTTTAGGCACGCAAAACCCCAGATAGAAGAAGACGGTTATATTGCATGCTCCTGGAAAAATGCCTTCCCAGCAATGCATTTGTGTTTTAAAGTGAAGACGAGTTTAAGGGGATCACGGTAACTTTGGTCATTGTAAGCTGGTTTCCCCACGTTGTGTTCATAATCACCATCAGGTGACCATTGCCCGTTTAGAGCCTAGACCATTAAGAAGCGATTTTAAAGCGATTTAAAAGTAAGCAATTTTTAAAGTGTGTGTGCCCGTGACGCATTCTTGAATACAAGAACACGTATGGTCTCGGGGTACGAAATACGAAGTAAGGATAGTAGTTTTATCGGCCTTATAAACTTGTAAACATAGGCACATCAACTACATTAACAAGCATGGTGTCCCGCGCGCAAAGGGAAACATGAGCACCTCTCACTCGATGATCGCGGAAACTCGCTGTTAAAACGATGTCGTGAGTAAGCGCGGCAGGATCAGCGAGCGAATTGACCTTCATCCCGCCGCTCGCATCAACGCATAGAGCCGCCCGGGCGGAAGCTAACGGCGCAGTACGCGGCCTCCCTCCTTCCTACCGTCCCCCCGAAGCTTTGCGGACCGGCGTACGCGCGCAGTCGCTCGGGCGGCGCGGAATAAAAGGTGCGCCCCCCCCCTCAATCCATCCATCCATCCATCCATCCATCCCTCCCTCCCTCCCTCCCTCCCTCCCTCCCTCCCTCCCTCCCGATCGCTGCGCGCGACCGGAAGACGGCACGCTTCCCTCTTGTTTCGCCTTCTTGCGTGCGCGAGATAGAGCCACGATCCCAATAAGGTAGCGCATGAGCGCAATCACGTGGTTTTAACGCGATTGCGTTTAAGGCCCCGTGTCGCAGAAAATCCGGCGTCGGCAACCGGCGTGTAACCGCGGGTGGCGGAGAAAATCATCAAAACACATCGACCGCGCAGGCCCTCCACGTGGTGCAAGGTTTTGGTGAACAAAAATTGAATTTCTCACAGTGAAATTCGTCAGAAAAACGGTAAAGTACGACTTTACCATTCGGCGTCGGATTCGCCATCGGATTGTTTACCAATCGGCGTCGGATTGTAATTTGAATGTACGAGAAAACCTAATTCTGCTAGAAGAAACTCAAACACAAACCACTTTTCCAGCATTTCTACCCGACCTGCGCGCCATCGGGGCAATAACAAACAATTATTAAAATAAAAAAAAGGTGCCAGGGCCATCACATTTTATTATAAGACCACTTACATTGCCCCTGGAAAAACGTCTTTCCAGCAATACATTTCAGTTTAAAAGTGAAGCCGACTTTATGGATATTGGTGTAAGCTCGGTTTTTGTAAGCTGGCTTTCCCACGTTCAGTGTTGCAGTGAATGAAGCCTACTTGCCGTATGCGAACGATGCGATGCGAACGGGTCCCGATAACGCTATCGCGTTCTACTCTTAAAGGCGAAGCTTAAGCGTCCTCCAATTTTATTTCATACTTCGCGGGCTTTCAATAAACGCCCGAAAAAATCCCACGCAACATGTACGTTGCAAAAAAATTGAAAAATTCGTTTTAGAAAGCCCTCTACAAGACAATTAAACGTACTTCGCCCTAAAGTGAACATTAAAAATTTTGTGTAATTGAACTTCGTAATTGTTTAATTAAGGCAACATAAAAATACCCTAAAGAGCGCCAAATGACAGCAAACCACATGCCGTTGGTTTCATTCAGTTGCGGTTAACCACTTTTAAAAAAAATCCTTGGTTCAAGTTACGTGAAACATCCATGATATCGCGGCTTTAACTGCTCATTGAACTCTGCTTTGAATTTGTTGAAAGAGCGTGCCTTAGCCCGTATAATAATGCATAGCACGTATCATGCACTATTGGGCAGAGTATTTACCCGCATACTAAGACTGTTGTATTGTGTTGCATTTTCCAACGTACTAAGACGCGCTAATAGGGTAAAAATGTCCATTTTTCGAAGCATTTTTCGTCTTTCTCGTAAATTCAAATGAGTAATATTGTCTTCCCCACGGATAATCACGTTCACAGGCGTCACTGTCGTTTCTCTTGTTTGGAAAACAGTTCCTATCCATTTACAGGGGTTGTTGGAGATCTCAGGGGGGGGGGGGGGGGGGGGCTTCCTCCTGCGGTGGGCATAAATTAGGCTGCCAATCATTAAGATGATGATGATGACATTTCCAGTCACGAGCCCAATATTTGCGGTTGGCTCCGAAGTACATGTTCGTTCGGGGCACCCTTGCAGGCTCCATCACAGGCCAGCAAAATCTACTGAGCGCGATACAAAGCGCCCTAAAAATTCAAGGTACCCAAATATACACGCACACTGGGACATTTTGAAGCAGCAGGCCATCAGAACAGGCAGTCGTGCGTCCTACTTAGCCGCACATACACGCTGCTCATTTAGCTACATATTCTCCGGACAGGGGTACACGTCGTTTTATTTGCGCTAGCAATTATATTGACACTCCAGGAGAATGTATGCCGTCATCGTCGCCATCGCCGTGATGTTCCGTATAAAGTCCAAGCACGATAACATCTTCGCCGCGCACCGTATGCTGTATGTGCGAGTGAAAGCAAGCGAGGGTCGGCCGACGATCGCGGCTCAATCTTTCGTGCGAAAGACAGGAACGCGGGAAGGAAGCGCCCTCCCCCCTCCCCCCCCCCCCGTCTTCCGTCACACGCGAGGCATCGGGGGAAGGGAAGGGACGGGGGCGAGGCGTTCTACTCCTGCGGCTGCTGCGTATCGACCCTTTTCGCGGCAATCCCGTGGGCGCTGCCATATTTGATCACGTGGTGACGCGTCCATTGCTTGCCTCAATTGCCTCCGTTGCCTCCTTGTTTACAATGGAAGTGTATGACGCCGGCGCGGCTTAGAAAACCTCTGTTTTGGGAGATATCGTAGACGAGGACATGCAAAAGCGCTTTCAAAGCTGATTAACCTATGTCCAAACGGCGCAAGCAGCCTTTTTTTGTGCTTGTTCTAAAAGCGGAGCTAAATATGTATTCCAAGCTATCCAAACATTCCGCTCATGAATTGAATCAATATTAGTGTGTTTTCTCTTTGTACTTTATTTGGCAAATATTTTGAAGCAGTGGCTTGTCAGTTATCTGACTCAGTGAAGTGCCTCGGTGTGGCCACTATCTGATTATTTTCTGCCTAATCGCTCGCGGGTGTGCTCAGTTCCGATAGATTTGATCTTGCTGCGCACGAGGCTTGAAAACGTAGCTGTTCTGCCCATTGCAATACCTTGTAGCAATTGCGTATTATCGCGAGTAACTCGCTCTCTCTTGTGGACCGTCACGAAACATTCAGCTTCGACCATTAGTGCACTATCCATGTAGTACCGTCCATTATTGTGCTTATATAGTGCGCATATATTCAAGTGCGCACCCATTCACTTATTCTTGATACGTCGGCGATAGAGTGGGCGTAAGTTTTCCTGCCATTTGGGATAGATGTGTATGGATAACGTGCGCAAAACTTGCAATGACAGGAAGCGGTGCTACTCCCCTTGTCATTGTTTAACGAGTGGTACTCACTCTTACCGAAGTCCAGGGGATGAAGCCCTTTCTTTGAAGGTTAGCGATATAAAGCTGGCGGATGAGCAAACTTCTGTATCCTCGAGGAAAGCCGTACATCTCGAAGTGCCGGTAACACGTTCGAACAGTTGCAGCAGCGGTCCGCGAACTTGGCCGCACAGATTCATTCCATTCCTTAACATGCCAGTCACTATTTTTGCAGCCAACTACTGCACACGTCTTCAATCCACATGATTCAATCTAGCATGATTAGAGCACAGTGCGTTAGCGAAAACTCAGTTGCATTTCCAACTGCTGATCGCACAGAAGCAAGGTAGAAGGGGCAATGATTTCGTATTCGTGCGTAGTCGCTGAGGAGACGTATGACGCGCCGCCGTAAGCGCCATCTCGTTTCTCTAAAACAAACTGCTCCACGAAAAGGGATAATACGGCGCGGTCGCGTTACCTTGAAAGCGATCTGCGATGTGAACAAAGTGCGCGGTCGCGCGGGCCTCATCTTCAAAGCCATCTGCGATATGGGCAAAGCGCGCCGAGTGCTGTTGTGCTGGTAGCTTCGTAAGCGCTGTGCTTTCGGCACTTAGTTTGCGTCGAAGCGAGAAACAGCACGAAGTTCAATTTTCTCGCTGCTGTCACCGCGCTTCCTCATTCCAGCGTTGTGACACGAGTTTCCGCGGTCATCGAGAGAGATGGGTTCACGTTTACTTGTGCGAGTGTGACAGCATGCTTGTTAATTTAGTGAGTATGCCTAAGTTTACAAGTTTATACGGCTGACAAAGCTGCTATCCTTACTTCGTAAAGCTATCCACTAATTTGCTATCGTAATCGGTGCTTTGCCTTTCCGGTTAAACTGCGACTTTTTTAACTGAGTTAACCTCAAATGCAGCTTTTCTACCGGAATCCTTTGAGAGAGAGCAAAGGTTTATTGCTTTTTGATTAGAATTCGCTTCAGAAAGGGTAGCCAATGAAGACCGCAAACTATTTTCAAATTTAATATAGTTTATGCATGTTCGCGCCCTAGACACTATAGAATGTTACCGGGCATATAATCTTAAAAAATCACCGGAATGTGATTTTAATCGCGGCATAGCCAACAGTCGGCCAACAAGATACGCAAGAACCTGAACCTGAGAAAGACGCGGTGGCTCAGTCAGCTAAGGCGCTGCGCTGCTGAGCACGAGATCGCGGGATCGAATCCCGGCCGCACTTCGATGGAGGCGAAATGCAAAAACGCCCGTATGTTTACGTTGTAGTGCACGTTAAAGAACCCCAGGTGGTCAAAATTAATCCGGAGCCCTCCACTATGGCGTGCCTCATGATGAGAACTAGTTTTGACACGAAAACTCTAGAAAAAAATGGCCGCGTATCTGCGTGCTTCACTGCAAATTTCGTCGAAAGACGATAGTCTTCTGCCGGCCGTACTACATGAGTGCTGGTCTGATCCGCGGCCACCCGTGATGCTGTTCTCGTACCATTTCCGTCCTGGCATAATAAATGCAATGGAGGTTTGTTTGAACAGATTTCATTTTACCGCATTATCACTGCTGGCATGCCATGTGTTCGTACCTCCACGATATGTCAGCAATGTTTCGGTCGCGTGTGGTATACTGTATAGCATGATAGTTTGCAAAGAAGAACCATTTGTGAGACATGAATGTATTTTATTGCGTGGAAGGGTCAATGGCTGTGCGCATGTACTACTGGTGCGCCGAAGTAGACGCCTTCCCGTCTCCGGTGACGCCAGGGTGTGAGGCACGATCACGTTCCACAGTGGCACTGGTACCACTGGCACACTGAGTGTCACCATGACATCCCTCGTCGTCCGACGCATTGGCAACCAAGCAGAGCAGAGGTCTGTGTACGCTGAAGTAGCAGGCGTACTTCAGTACTTCCACGTTCTTTAGCCCGCGTTGGAAGACGTGGTCGAGAGACGTTCCAAACCGGGTTGTAGGCACTTCGCTTTCGCTTGCCAAGCTCCTTGCGCTAGTCGCTCGGCTCGTTGCTCGAATCCCGGCCACGGCGGCCGCATTTCGATGGGGGCGAAATGCGAAAACACCCGTGTACTTAGATTTAGGTGCACGTTAAAGAACCCCAGGTGGTCCAAATTTCCGGAGTCCCCCACTACGGCGTGCCTCATAATCAGAACTGGTTTTGGCACGTAAAACCATATAATTTAATTTTTTTTTTTCGTTGCTCGGACGTTTCCTGGGCACGCTTGAGACGACGAGCGTCGGCACGCCGGCGCTTCTCCGCTGCAATTTGGTCGTCGGTCTTTTCCCTGCGTTGTCTGGGCATGTCTTGTAGAGTGGGTTGTATTTCATCAAGCGGCCATTTATGTTTTGCCCTGCCTCAGACAGCGCTTCCTTTATGTTGAATCGGCCGCATCTGGCTGGCATTGATGAAATTGAGGAGGCGGAATCGGCCGCATATGGCTGGCATTGATAAAATTGAGGAGGCGCTGCGTGAGACATGGACGCCATCTGGCAATACATCGGGAAACATGAGCTTGTGCAGAGGGTTTCCTTCCTCCATGGCAGAGGGCGCTCGTCGGCGCGCAGTCGGGGAAACACGAGCTTGTGCAGAGGGTTCCCTCCCTTCGTGGCAGACGTCGTTCGTCGGCGCGCATAGCATGGCATTTTCAGCGCAGCTTAAGAAACTAGGGTCTTTAGAGTGACGTATCTATGTATTTTCTATTAAAGGAACACACCTCCTAATACTTACCTAGTGATGTTGCGCCTCAGATATGCGTAATATTTACTTTTTGATCGATAACGTTCCCAAGTATGAACATCCGTACCAGTTTAAGTAGTGTGGGCGGTAAGCAAGTGGTCCAACTTTGGTCGGGTGGCTGAATCGGTTGACAGACAGACAAACAGAAAGACAGACAGACAGACCAAATTTTCAGCGTTTAAGTTCCCCAAGAAAGACTATCGTCTTTAAAAGAAGATCCTGCGACCTCGTGCTTAACAGCACAACGCCAACGCCACTGAGTAACCGCGGCGGGTGAGGCTACCCAAGTTTATTCTAAAATAATTATATCTTGATTTAAATGAATAGTGAGGCGCGAGAAATCTGTGGAACTACAAAAAGTGAACGACAGTTCTAGTGTAATACTTTTAACGATCCTGTGGTGAAGATAGTTTTGCATTAGAAACAACCTTCGACAAAATACTCTCCTTGAGAACTTAATTAGGTGGATAGATTTTGTTCTTATTGTGAGACGACAATGAATAAGCATTATTTATTGGCACTATGTTTCTGAGCTGGCGCATCGAGTTTAACGTTAGTGGAGATGTGCAAGTCGAACTTGTGAATTCAATCAGAACTCGCCGAAGATTTAGATATCTCCCGGCTGTGATTAGAAGGAAGTGAACTCCCGTTAATGATATTGCTTACTACTTGCACAGTTGGTGGCTTAGAATTTACAAGAGGATGAGTTGGAGTTATATTTACCAGTTAAACCATCTGAGTACCGATTAGCTGGCATGAGATTTCTGAGAGGCTGGCGACTACTCGATCCAACGATTTTGCCATTGGCTTTTCAACTGCAGCTTCAACTGCCTGCACAAAGGTCGCATCCATGAAAGAAGTTTGACGTGCGGTAACTCACAATTTCACAATTTCATGACAATTTAATCGCAATTTAATGTCAACTCAATATTACGATATAATGACGCAGGAAGGCAATGTGACATTACTGTGGCAATGCTATGACGTCACTGAAGCGATGACGATGGTAAAACGACAGCGTGGCAACGATGGCATGTCGACGATGATATGACGACGACTGTGTGACTACGATGGCGTGACGAGAGTTAGATGACAAAGCTGCAATGACGACGACTCAACGACCACGACGGCATCACGACTACTAGCGCATACCTAGTGGTCCAAGCTATTGGACTACTTGGGCCACTGGGTGGGCGAAGAACTTAGAACGATAGATAGATAGATAGATAGATAGATAGATAGATAGATAGATAGATAGATAGATAGATAGATAGATAGATAGATAGATAGATAGATAGATAGATAGATAGATAGATAGATAGATAGATAGATAGATAGATAGATAGATAGATAGATAGATAGATAGATAGATAGATAGATAGATAGATAGATAGATAGATAGATGGGCTCAAAACGGCTGAAGTAGGCAATGAATGTTAATCGCATTAATATCACCCATCCCCCACTTCCGGAGAATTGCGCACCAGACGAGCGAATATATAGCTGCTCCTTCACCCCTCGCATCAGGTGACGCAACTTCTTGTCCTCGGTCATTCCAGGGCCTGCTCGTCTGAAGAGGCGCGTCATATCTTCGACGAACGCGGTAACGCTTTCGTTGGGAAGCTGGACGCGGACCTGAATTGCTCGTTCGGCTCGTTCGCGACGATCAGGACTGGCGTAAGTGTCCAGTAGATGACGGCGGAACTCGCGCCACGACGTCAGTTGCTCCTCACGGTTTTGAAGCCATGTACGCGCGCCGTCCTCGAGGCAAAAGTAGACATTCCTACGTTTAGTCGCGTCGTCCCATTCGTTGTATTTGGCGACGCGCTCGAAGTCGGTCATCAAGTCTTCGACGTCTTCGAAGACGTCGCCATGGAACGGCTTCGGCACCAGCGGGTTCTGAAGTGTATACCGGTTCGTCATTGCACCTTCCATACTGGTTGGGGTAGTCTGAAGCACTACGGTGTCTTGAGGGGGCAGTCCCCGGATCCTGCGGCTGCTCCGATGGACGGGAGTATGGACTAACACAGGGCTGGTGCTTCTGCTCCCAGGAGGAGTCTGTGGCATGAGTGAGAAATACCCAGCACCTCCACCACTTTGCCACGCGTCTTCAAACGTCTTCAAACGACGTTTTATGAGAGCGGCTGGGCTCTGGAGAAAACGGCGGCGAGAGCTAGCTATCGAGGGGGGCGGTTAGCACGCGCACTTCTTTCTTCTTGCGCCTCTGCGCTTGCCCTATTCCCACTACTACAGGTGACAATATGAGTGTATTAGTAGTTCGCTATAACACTCTTTTTTATGATTGTAAAGGGGTAACAAAACTCGTTTAACCTTGCGAATTTTCTTTGTGTTTACAACAGACGTTACCTGGACACCTACTCATTATAGTCCGAAATTGCAACTTGCATCATAAAAAGTTCATTACTGGGTTTTGTTAATAAGCAACTATTGAGTGATTTCTTCTCTGCATATTCGCCCCATCAAGCAAATCAATTGAAGTGGCTTTATCCTGATACCTGCCAAAGCGACGGAGAAATCCTTCTTGACTTAACAACAACAGGCAAAAGAAGCAAAACAAACGAGCAATAGAAACAAACAAAAGAAACAACCAAAAAGCAAGCAAACAAAACGCAAGCAAACAAAGATCAAGCGAAAGAATAAGGAACAAAACAAAACAGTCTTTGTAGATTTTGTGTTAGGACCCAAAATTCACTCTCTATATGCAAGTCGATGAATATTGTTAATATCTCAACAACCATCAGCGTTTGTAATTCATTTATTTGTGCGAAAATATATTCTTGAGGAACCGAAAGATGTATCTTTCGATATGTAGCGGTAGACAGTGAAGCCGTTGCATTCCAACTGCACGATCGGCCTTATTATATGCCTGCTCACTGGGTCCGCCGCATGCACCCGACGCCTCCAACGGTCCACGCAGGACGGGCGACTCCCGAAGAAGACACTGGGGTGGCGACAGTGGGTCGTCCAGTAGGGGTTGGCTCGGGTCACCGTGACACAATGACTTTTCGGCCTTGTGTTGAGACAGTAGGCACACAGTGGTGTGAGGCGTCGGCTCGGTGCAGACCAACATGAACCTTGAATGGAATTATGCCAATTTTACTGCGCAAACAGAAACGTTTGAATAATATTGCAATTTTGGAGCATGGCATAGATGCTGAAATGTGCATTCAAAAAGTGCATGATAATTATTGCAAGCAAGTTCCTTTGCTCATATCACTGAAAAGTTTGCGCCAAATGAAGGCGTGGTTGCGACAGAAACGTTGTCATAGTAGTGCCAAGTCGTTATTCTTATTCTTTCTACTTGCCACTTTAGCGAACCGCGTAAAGATGCAGAGCATGTTATCCACGAATATTTCAAACAAGGCCCATAAATATAAATTTTCTCAGAAATATAAATTTTCAAAAGGAGAGGGTTTGTACCCCGAATTCACCGCGCCTACAACTTGTTCATCAGGGAAAAAAAGGGAATGAGCATTTCAGGGACAACAAAAGCACTGTAAAAAAAAAAAAAAAAAAGAGGCAGTGGTTGCTGAGCCGATTTATGATGCACTGATGATGTCGATGGAACCGAACCTTCGCCGGTAGATGGTTAGCTTACCCATTTCTGCCCCATTTCTGCCTTACTCATTCTTAAGATCAGCGACCCTCTATCAGATCTGCGTGTGTTGCATCAAAGAGATGCTTCTGTTATATATATGCGTATGTTCTATAGAGAGCCCCAGCGAGATATTAAGTAGAAGCACGAAAGACAGCAACCCGCTGTGTTCACCCTTTAATTTAATATGTTAAAATCTTCGAGGTAGCGAAATGAGATTGAAAGCGTCTTGTTATTGTTGTTGCCTCAAAATATGGCTCGTACCCACGAGGTGGATTGGCCACACTGGATAAAATAACACATACACCCAACAACGTACAAAAGGGGTAAAGGCGAACAACCAGGCTGAGAATCGAGCTTCTTCTTCGTCGTGTTCTTCTTTCACGCTGCGTCCTCCTCGGGGGAATTGAAGCTTTTATTACCGTATTTATTTGCATTGATATAGAGTATCACCTGCCGAAGGTTGAGAGCGGGGTAAATATTGCATTGGAAGGAGTTTTGTAAGTGTATTTCATGAGGTGTAAACGGTAAATTTTAGATGCCCGCAGCTGGACGTTCTCAAAATATTTTTTTTTTCAGTGCGTGGGAGGCCTAGGCCCAGCCACCACCTCTCGCTGGTTTTAATAAAGTTTATGCAGTCAGTCAGTGCGATGTTTAGTTCGCTGCGGATTCTGCGAACAGTCTTTGCTGCGAAATATGTCGTCATTCTTGTGTTATGTTACTGTGATCTAGCCAATGAACCTTTTGAAAACGTAGATTGTATTTTGGTAGTTGTGTACGTCCCCTATCATGCACTTTCAATTTGTGCCAGTCCCATACTCTTGGGAAAGATTTGCTCTCTCAATTCACTGTTTGGTCACGCCGTTGGCACATTCATCTCTCCACATACGACACTCAATGCCTGGTGGGGACTAGGAAAAAGTCGCAGTTTCGCCCGAAAGGCGAAGCATCGATTGCAGTTGCAAATTATTAGACAGCTATACGAAGTAAGAATATTAGTTTTATCGGCCGTGTAAACTTGTAAACATTCGCTTACTAAATAAATTAACAAGCCCGATGTCACGCGCGCACAGGCAAACATGAACACATCTCGCTCGATGACCGCGGAAACTCGCTGTCAAAACGGTGCACTCAGGAAGCGCGGCAGCAGCAGCGAGCGACATAACTTTCGCGCTGTGTCTCGCTTCAAAGCTAACTAAACGGCGAGAACACAGCGCTAACGAAGCTACCGGCACCGGGTAGTATTTTGTCTACATCGCAGATCGCTTTCAAGATAGGGCCCGCGCGAGCGAGTGCGGCCGCGCTATGCGCAGCCTCCGCCGAAATAGAACGACAACCCCCTCCCTCCCCCCCTCCCCCGGTGCCTTGCGCACTGGGGAAGATGGCGCGCTTCCTCGCCGCTTTCTTCCCCTGCGCGCACAAGATTGAGCCACCATCGCCGGCAAACTCTCGCAAGCTTTCACTCGCACATACATCATACGGCGCGCGGCCACGATGTTATCGCCCATGGACTTCATACGGAACATCCCGGCAACGCTGATAACGATGGCAGTAGCGCGCCTGGAGTGTCCATGTAATTGCACGCAATAAAGAATGCGGAAATATTCTCTACGTAAACACCACGTGCCAAGGCTGCAGCATTCTAAAAAACAGTGCCAAGGGCAAGTAAAATTCGAGAAACGGTAGAGTGAGAGGCCACAGCTCAGACCTGCAGATGCGGCACAGCTACAGCTTTAAACATGCAAGTGCTATCTTTGAGCACGACGATATTACTCCTGGAAATAAACTTTTTTGTCGTAGAATAAATCTTTACTGCGTGCATAGTAGCACGACCAAGTTGACATAAACCTACATAACGACACGCCTTCGTATGTGGGAAAGGAATATTTCCTTTCCTACGTACCAATATATTATGTACTTTCTGAATGTACAGCTAAATGAAAACGAAGCTCATTAATAACTACTTGCGGCCTTCGATACCGCACTTAATGTATTGCTTTGTCGTGAAATCCTTCTCTTCGTCGCAGAATTTCGCAGTAGTACTTGTCTTCCATACCTCAACATTCGAACTGAACGCTTGTGGTCTTGGCTGTCTTTCAGTGCTCGCTTTCCACCTCTGGCGCCGAGCCACATTGCAGATCGCTTTAAGATAGGCGCCCGCGCGGCAGCTCCGTGAGCAGCAGCCGCATGAGCCGAACGCACCCCCCCCCCCCCCCCCCCCCCACTTCTCCGTCGGCTCCTCCGCGTGCCTTGCGAGCGAAGACCGCGCGCGCTTCCGGTCGGCTTTCTCTCTCGCGTGCGCGAGATGAAGCTGCGGTTGCCGGCTCTCCCTCGCACGCTTTCACACAGAGCGTGCGGCGTGCGGCGACGGTTTTATTACCGTTCCACCTCGTATGGAACCTCACGGCGACGACGACGGCGAATGCGACGGCGACGGCAGAAATGCGCTTGGATTGTCCATATAATTGCGATCGCAATAAAAAGCACAGAAATGATTGATACGACTGGATCCATTACAGGCATATTCTGCGATACAAGGTAGTCAGAGACGTTTTGAGGGAAAAGAAAAGGCTATGGAGATGTATAAATAAAAATGCTACAATGAAAAACGTGTACAGTATGCCTGATTAAATGAAGCAGGCTAGGTGACTATTTGTGACAGCCCCATTTCAAAGGGTATGCCAATAAATCATCATCATCATATGTTATTAGTACAACTTGCTCGGCGACATCATTTCAGCTTGAGTGCAGTGACTTCGTTATTTAAGTAAGTTAAAACGAGTTCACACATTAATTTAAACTATAAATTTTGTGTTTATTTGCATAACAAAAAATTGTATCGCATACCAACAAATTATATTACTTCCTTTACGGAAGCAATATAATGACAAGCTTTACAACTATACGAAGGTTATCCAAGCTAATTATTGTTCCTTAGCTTGCATAACAATGATGAAAGCCATTTTAACATTGTTGTTTTTATAATTACGAACAAAAAGTTTTCGTTTATGGATACACATGACGAGACTGGAACCACGTGGCCGCTAACATTGATTCTGTCACGGATTATTGCTTGTTCAGGCGATCTGTGTTCGCGTTTTTTCATTGTATTTGATGTATCAGATCGCCATGTCTTTTCTGTGCTGTTATCGCTTTTTCGTTTTGATTTGTTTATTGTTTCATAAATGTCTGCGTTTTTTGCTTGTTGCATTTTTGCCTTTCCATAACGTTTTTCTATGGATCATCGTGCGTTGACATACCTTTCTATTGTATAACTTTCCACATTGTTTGCACTGGTGTTCAGTAGCCTGTGATCCACTCCCCTCTACAATGATCTTGCGTTTAAGTGTATAGGGAATGAAAAAATAAATTATTAAACCGTATAATACAAAAATCCAGCGAAGTCTGGGGAACCTCTTTATCCGATTTAAGGGGAGAGTAGCATCAGATGTTCACACCACAGCTCTCAAATCTTTACAGCCACGACACAACACAGCTGTGGGGTCAAAGAACGCAAGTTTGTGCAAGCACAGCGAGTTGGATTCACCGATGCTGAATAGTCTGAACAACTGTCATTTCGTAACTGTTACAAATGCTCCGTATGTGTTTCCGTAGATGCACGCACGTGTATGTACGCACGTGTCTGGAAGGTAGGTTCCCGGGTGACCACAAGAAGGGAGAAATTGTCGCAGAGTAGATGAAATTAGCGCTACGGGCGTAACTAGCACTAACATTAACCACACTGTACCATAGACTGTACAACCTCCGAGATCGGCACACCTGGTGTCTAGGGAAAAAAAAAGAAAAAGCTCGTTCACGCTCACAGTACTGCAATAGTCCAACAGACTATCGGTCGGTCGAAATGGACATCAAATTTGTGCGTGCATTTCTGAACAGTTATTTCAGATGTGTTTGCATTTGGAGCCGTATTATGCTTCTAGTAACTTGTTACCTGGCTGTATATCAAGCAAGAGCGATCGGAGCGGCTCCTTAAACTGTATTTCTACCTTGCTTGATCACGCAGCTCGAACTCACCTCTGCGTTGTTGGGTTCCGGCACGCCGAAAAGATGCCGAACGATGACAATGAGCAGATTGTGGACCACTTGTACTCGATCGTATACCATGGCAAGAACAAGACGACGCATCCACTCCCCGCGCATCTCAACAAACACAAAATTATGCAGATCCAACGCACACGTTTCAATATATTTGAAGCAAAGCTTTCGCGAAGCGGCTATTGAAATGCTACGAATCTGCCCATTTAATTTCTGTGTCTTTGGCGTAAAGAATGCTTAAAGAATGCACTAACGCTAACATGTGCTACGCAACGTGACAGGCTCGGCTTTCATCTCAAAGAGCAAGTTTGCGTTGGCACTATAGAAGCGTACGTAGGATTGTGGCTATACGTCTTTAGAAAATCGGGCTACTACTGTCTGGGGACCGAGGTTCGATCCCCGTAATCCGGCACACAATCCATTTTTTTTTGTGAATAGGAGCTTTTGGGCAAGACCTCAGTAGCACTTAGCAACCGCTGTCAAGAAATTCCGGGAGGTTTCGCAAAAAGAACTTCGCTTTATGATTGCGAAGAGGCCAGCCTTTCTCCGTGCGTGGAAACGAGATAAAATGGCGAAGAGATAAAAGGAGCCTACATTATTTTCGGCAAACAATAGCGAAGAGCTCCTGTTGACTTAACGACGAAAGCCAGTGTAATACCTTTATTTCATTTAGACCTCGCGTTTAGCCATCTGGCCCAACATTGTCTCCCACTTTCCTTCTCACAGTCGGTCTACATCCCTGAAAGTAAGACAAGTACACCCACTCTATACAATCTAATATCCGACAGATACTCGGGCGCCAGAAGATTGTTAAACAAAGGACACAAGGTGACCGTGATGTACCTGTATAGGTTGTATGTATCACTGACCTGTGAAACACTACGAGCAATTTCTTTTTGTTTCATTCTTTTCCTGTCTTTTTTGTACATCACCACAATTACTGTTGGGTCTTTTACGATAAATGCTTATATTTTTTTTACTATTGCGAGTTTGTCTTCCCTTTTTAACTCGAGACGAAGAGTGTTATCGTCGCTTCTGGGCATTTACCATGACGACAGCTTTTTAGGTACCACGAGGCCTTTGTGTCTTCAGCTATTGATCCCGCTAAGCATTGTGTGGGTTACACCTAACCGCAGATACTTCAACTATCTAGCTGATTGGCTTCGGTGGGTTACCCTGAAAGCACGCCGACCACGACCAAGAATGAACGAGTTTTAATCATAGTTGGGTCTCTTTGTTAATCACTGGTTTAAGAACAACATCTTGAGGCTTGATCTCCCACAACGCACTACTAAAAATTTCCTCGCACGCATGGAGTCCGTCGACAATCATGACGTCCGGAAAAAAGCGAATAATGAAAAAAAAACATTTAGCTAAAATATTTTGCCTTTAACAAGAGTAAAAAATATATCGCTTGTATTGTATCTTTTCAAATTAACTATGGGAAATTCCAATATAGGTATGATTCTCATATTTGGCAAATATACAAGCATGCATGCTTTCGTGAACTTGTCTTTTCTTCATTCTGCAAGTATTAGATTTTATTATGTTGTGTTTCGACGATACACCTGACACACCGGCACTCTAAAGGCCTTTGAACTTGGTCATAACTTCCAGAAAGCCGTTCACGCGGGGTGATACATGACAAAGGAGTATCTCCTTTTTGTTAAAGATTGGGGCAGTGGCACATACCTTATTAAGTGTAGTGCTCGCAAAAACAATTTCATACTTGGCAGTGACGGAATTCGTCTGGCAGTGAACGTATAATGCAGCGATACTCCCAAACTATCGTAAACAATGTCATGATTATGACCGCCACCGTCGCGTTATATATGGCCGTTGGTACTCTTCGTCACTCTGTGGCTTCGTTCATGTCCTGCTTACAGGGCGGCATGATTCGCATGTTTCTGGTCTTGGCAGGATTTCGAAGCACCGTATATACCCTTCTATCTCGACCGTTTTATTGTCCGTTCAGGCCACCGTATCCTAACAAATTGCGCGAAACTGCACAGCGCGTACGATACGGCAAATTCGCACATGGCTCATTCCGGTAACGAAACGCAGAACCTGCTGAAAAAATACTGACCTCGCTGTGCTACCGATTTGACTGAGCCTTTGTAGCCAAGTGCAATTAAGGACGCGCTTATAGAAGTGCGAAATCGACGGCAGCTCTGCAGTGCCTGAACGAGCTAAATGTGATAGGACCGATTCGTAAGCGACGTTGACCGCAAAACTGTCTAATGCTGTGACAAGACTAAAAATTGAATCGCCTTTTCTTTTTCTTTTTACTTTGCATTAAGCAAATACAATATTCCTTTTAACGTTTTGTGAGAGTCACAGAGAGAGAGAGAGAGAGAGAGAGAGAGGAAGGCAGGGAGGTTAGCCAGAAGCAAATCTCGGGTTTGCCATGCCCTGCACGTGGATTGGGGGAAAGGTGTTTAGAAAGAAGGGAGGAGTAGAGAGAGAAAAAAAATCGGGAAGTACTATAAGCATTCACTGAGTTCGGTAGATCGCAAAAAGTACAGCAATGCTTTAGCAGCTCTTCTCATACGACGTATGGTCACATCTATGTTGGAGGATGGTCTCTTCCGGTAGAGGTCGGTTTGTCAGTTTCAGCTTAAATAAGTACCGCCGCATGTTTTGCAGCGTCGCCTGCTTTTATGAAAACGTATAAAGAAGACTGCGCCATGCCGTGTATTTGCGGCGAAACTACTTTTCACAAAGCGTCCTTCAGCGTAAGGAAAGCAAAAGGTTTCTTTACCAAGCAAGCAATAAGAGAAAATGGATCAAGAATAAAAAGAAGCTTAAGGACAGCGAGCCAGCCATTTTCATGCAGGAAAACCTAACACGTCGCAATAGAGAACTGCTCTAAGCAACGAAAGAACGCACCAAAGATAAAGGCTACAAGTTTACTTCGTATGTCAACGGAACAGTTTTAGTTCGGAAAGTGAGGGAATGAGTGTCATTCATGTGAAGGGAAAGAGCGACTTGGATCAGAGATAGCACTGTTCAGAGTATATTTATGTTTCTCTTGAAAACGTAACAAAAATGCAGCCAGATGTGTTATTATCCGCCGAAGGACCTGAACCACACTACTTCATGTATCGCTCCGACATTGCTTAACGCTATTCACCTAAATGCACGCTCTGTAAAGAATAAGGCAATGTGCTTAGAATAATTCTTTGGTGCATTTTCATTTGCTTTTTTTATCATGCTCAGTAAACCTTTGAGCACCCGTGATTCCGTCATTTTTACGATGACCAGCTATAAAACTTATTACTTGAGCCGCTCCAGCCCCCGCGGGGGTGGAGTTGCCTTACTTGTGTCTAATGACATTGAATGCGACAAGTCGGACTCGTATTGTCTAATTACTAATGATTTTGAAATCATATGCCTAATTCCTTGAGAAATATGCCTAATTCCTTGACATTTTATGATGATTTTCTTTCGTTTATAACACATAGCCAATACACACTAATAGTTGGAGGGGAATTTAGGATTGATTTGTTGAAGGGTAATTTTTCTACTAGAGACTCTAACGCGATTTTGGCTTATACTGATTTTTTTAACTTTGTTAAAATACCAACGAGGATCACACCAGAAAGTGCGTCTCTTCACGATCTGCTGATTAAGAACTCCTCCCAACCAATAGCCGAAACAGGCGTAATAACATGCGCAATCAGTGACCCCCTTCCAGTGTTCATAAGCATAAGTAAGACTGGAGCGGTAGAGTAGCGACAGGCAAAAGCTAAATACCAGTGTATAACTAATGATGACCGAAATTCATTCAAAAACTCACTGGCACAAGTTCAGTGGGATAACAGTGGCTTTGCCAGTGACGCAAATGAGGCTTACAATGAGTTTCTCCAAGTTTTCAAACTGCTCTACCATTCCTGCTTCCCATTAAAAGCTCGTGGATCAAAGCGTTAGACTCGCAAGTCTTGGGTAACTTCCGAGTTACGCCAAGAAATTAGAATGAAAAAAAAACAAGCTCTACAAAATCTTTTTAATACAGGTTCAGCAGATGACCTGGAATAGGTTAGGAATAGGAATAGGACAGGAATAGGTTAACAAAAAAGCTACGCCAGACACGCGCCGCGTACTACTCTATTTGAAGTTAAAAATGGTCGACACGATTTTCTGTAGTCAAGGTTAAATTTCTTACTGAGACGTGAACGACAAGCTGCCCCACGTGTGCTAAAGCTAGATAATAAAGATATATCTGGAATAGAGCTAGCAAATAGCGTGAACAACAAGTTTACAACTCTCGCCCATAACAACCCGTCATCATGATTCTAATAAATACATTAATTTTACGATATTGACAGAATATTTCTGAATCCGGTTACAACAGAAGTTATATCAGTAATACAAAACCTTATGAACAGCCATATAGCTATGACATTGACGGTATGCAAGTAAGACCTGTGAAGCACGTTGTAGGAGTCATCGTGCCTGTTCTTGCAGATATATTTAACTTATGCTTAGCTACCAGTACATTTTCTAATAAAATGCAAATAGCCAAAATACCGGTTCTGTAAAGAAAGGAGACCGCAATAATTTAGGAAATTATTGACCAGTATCTATACTTAGAAACTTCTCGAAAGCTTTTGAGGTAAAAAAAATAACAGAAAAAAAAGCGACAGCATGCACACCAGCAAACCCAGCACATTCAAGTTGAGCAGACGCGAGTAATTTTTGTTGATGACACTCAATTAGTTAATTAAATTAGTTTTCTATCTCGTTCCTCACTGTTCTGATTGTCAAGGTGTTAATTAATGACTTAAAGATAATTAGAAGAAACATTGAATGGGGATGTTTTCAGCGACAAAGTTTTCCTGGTAAGTTTTTCCGGGTAAGCATAAAAGTTGGCCCAGAAAACATGCAAGAACCATGTGGCTACGCGCCCACCTGCACAAAAAGCAGTGCGATCAAACCGGCTCACTGTGCGTGCTCAAAGCAAAAAAAAAAGAATAACTAAATAAATAAATCGGGGGAAAATCTACTACTTCGCCTGTCGTGCCCCGCCCAAGGTGCCGCACCACTTTGGTTTTGGTTCCAGTTTCAGAATAGTTTAGGCTTGGCCCTTTGGGCAGCACCTACGTCGTTTAGAGTTTAGCACAACCATTGTTCGCAGCTGCGCTTATGGTTGTGATGTTCATTATGGCGTGGTGCTTTTCTCTTTTTAGCGCTCAGACATAAAAGTTACATCTTAGCAATGATAAGAGGAAGTTGAAAAATAAGCAAGAAAAAACCAATGAAGAAAAATTTACCGGCGATGACGATTCTCTAATGCGAAATTTCACCGCAGCTGTACACGTGTTTTTAGTCCGTGATGTATTGGCCGGCGCGGACAATCTGTCTAGTACGGTGCGTCGCAAAATCAGCGAAGTGTGGCGCGACTGCCTTGCTAATCGGGAGATCGCGAGAAGCAGCGTGGGGGTGACACCTGGGCGCGATTCGAAGCCACGGCTGTTATGATCGGCTTGGAACTGCACCTGTCAAATGTGAGAAACAAGCCCGAGCGCCTTTCCCGTGACGAGATAATCCTCTTTCATCCTCGAGAAAGCCTCTCACCTCTACGAACGGAGCAGACGAAAACGGCGAGCTACCAAGAAGGAGGACCCGAGGGAGAGGAGGTTGTCAACTTGACCGCCCGACAGAGGTCTGACACTTCCACAAGTTCCCCGAAGGAGTCATCGGCAGGTTATGATCTTCCGGGAATGTATATCTCTCCAATGTGGGAAGCAAGCCCCAGCGCTTTTCCCGTGACGAGATAATCCCCTTCATCCCCGATAAAGCGTCTCACCTCTACGGAGCAGACGAAAACGACGAGCTACCAAGAAGGAGGACCCGAGGGAGAGGAGGTCGTCAACTTGACCACCGGAGAGAGGACTTCCCCGAAGGAAACCTCGGCCACCACGAGGGGATTTAAGGCCGTCCTGGCCCCCGTGTTAATCAGAACCGCTCGAGACTCGGATAGAGTCAAAACCATGTACCAATGAAGTGAATACAATCTTTTCTATTTTTCATCATCACTATGCCCGCCTTCATCGTCGTCTCCTGATTCCTGCGGTGACGACCCACCTCACCCGGTCGAGATTATATCACCGCCAAAGACAGACCTCCGCTCGCAGCACATGACAGAAGACGCGCGCTAGTGTGGTGCCCTCTCGTAGCTATCGTCGCCGCAAAGCCCGTCTTGCGGGGCACTACGCCTTTCTTCTCACGCTTTCGCCCTACCCTCCTCCTCCGCTTTCCACCTCATGGTTCCACTGCACTCTCCTCCTTCGCTTTCCTCCTCGCGCTCTCTTCGCTATTGCCGTCTTTCATCTCCCGCTGCGCTCCGCGTTCGCTTTCATCCTTCGCTTGGTTCGCTTGGTTACCCTTGGTTACGAGGGACAACGACGACGCAAGAATGGGCGCCTAGGAGGTGCGCTCTAAGAGGCGTGTCAACAAAAGTCGACGTGAAAGAAGACAAGGTCGACGTACCTGGTATATGTATTTATAGGTACTGAAATTGTGAATTTTTAAAGATGATGGAATGTTGCGTAATTGCATGATACATTTGCATTATGTTCTGCGTTCCATTGTCAGACCGGATATCTTTCTTCTGCCCTCCCCCCCCCCCCCTATTTATTTTATTCATGTCGAGTTTTCATTAGATTTTTTGAGCACATATATGTCCTCGTTGTCTTCTTTCGCGTCGACTTTAGTTTACACGTCTTTGTTTTGTTGTTCTTTTGTTACATTTTTATCGCGATAGCAATTATATGGACACTCCAGGCGCATTATGCTGTCTCCGTCGCCGTGGACGTCGCTGTGTGGTTCCGTATAAAGTCCAAGGGCGATAAAATCATCACCGTGTGCCGTATGCTGTATGTGCAAGAGAAAGCTTGCGAGGGTGAGCCGTCGATCGCCGCTCAATCTCGCGCGCGCAAGGGATGGCAGCGGGAAGGATGCGCACTGTCTTCCAGTCGCGCGCAACGCTCCGGAGGGACTATTGAACCTTTTCGCGGAGCAGTTTGTTTTAGAGAAACGAGATGGACACTACGGCGGCGCGCCATACGTCTCCTCAGCGACCGCGCACGAACACGAAACCATTTCCGCTTCTACATTGCTTCTGTGCGATCAGCTGTCGAAAATGCAACTGAGTTATCGCTAACGCACTGTGCTCCATTCACTCTGGTTCGACTCATGTGGATTGAAGACGTGTGCAGTAGTTGGGTGCAAAAATAGTGACTGGCATATTAAGGAATGTAATGAATATGTGGGGCCAAGTTTGCAGACCGCTGCTGCAATTGTCCGTATGTGTTTCCGGCACTTCGAGATGTACGGCTCTCCTCGAGGATACACAAATTTGCTCATCCGCCTGCGTTGTATCGCTAACCTTCAAAGAAAGGGTTTCAGCCTCGGTACGTCGGCAAGAGTGAGTACTGCTCGTTAAACAATGATAACGGGAGTAGCGCCGCCTCCTGTCATAGTAGGTTTCGCGCACAGTATTTATGCACATCTACCCCAACCAGCACGGAAACTTATACCCACTCTTTCGCCAACGTGTCACGAATAAGTGAATGGGCGCACACTTGAATATATGCGCACTATATACGCACAATAAGTGACGATACTAGATTGATAGCGCACGAATGGCTGAAGCTGAATGTTTCGTGATGGTCCACAAGAGTAAGCGAATTACTCGCGATAATACGCATTTGCTACAAGGTATTGCAAAGTGCAGAACAGCTACCTTTCAAGCCTTGAGCGCCGCAAAAACAAATCTATCTGAACTGAGCACACCCACGAGCCATTAGGCAGAAAATAATAAGATAGTGGCCGCACCGAGGAACTTCACTGTGTCAGAAACTGACAAGCCGCTGCTTCAAAATATTTGCCAAATAAAGTACAAAGAGCAAAACACACTAAGCCTGATTCAATTCATGAGTGGAATGTTTGGATAGCTTGAAATACATATTTAGCCCCGCTGTTAGAACAAGCACAATATACGCTGCTTGCGCCGTTTGGACATAGGTTAATCAGCTCCGAAAGCGCTTTGGCATGTCCCCTGAATCTGTGATCAAAGCTTCGTGTCGTTCACCCAGTCACCGTTTACGATATCTCCCAAAACAGAGGTTTTCTAAGCCGCGCCGGCGTCATACACTTCCATTGTAAACAAGGAGGCAACGGAGGCAGTTGAGGCAAGCAATGGACGCGTCACCACGTGAACAAACATGGCAGCGCCCACGGGATGGCCGCGAAAAGGGTCAGTAGGGAGGGGGGGGGGGAGCAATCTGCTCTGGGCGGCCCTAGCGGCTGTGCGCGCCAGCCGGGGCCTCAAGGCTACGGGGGCAGGCACGTTTACGCCGCGCGCGCGCGCCCGCCCGCCCGCCCGGCGCGCTGTATCTTGAAAGCCATCTGCGAGTGGGAGTCTGTCACGCACTGTGTTTTCGCGGCTTAGTTCGCGATGATGCGAGAGGCGGCCACGAAGGTCAATTCGTTCGCTGCTGCAGCCGCGCTTCCTCACTCTAGCGTTTTGACAGCGAGTTTATGTGGTAATCGAGTGAGATTTGTTAATGTTTGCTTGTGCGCACGCCACACCAGGCTTGGTAATTTAGTTAGTATGCCTATGTTTACAAGTTTATAAGGCCGATAAAACTACTATCCTTACTTCGCATAGCTTTCCACCAATCTGCTATCGCAATCGATACTTCGCCTTTCAGGCGAAACTGCGACTTTTTTTTTTTTTTTACGAACCAAGAAGTCTAGTGTGCCGATCCTGGAGACAATGAAGTTTACGCTTCAATATGGTTAATTTTCGACTATATTGGCACTAATTACGCTCGTACCATTAATTTTGCCTACTCTGCAACTGAGTCTCGCTTCTTGTCTTGTCACAGCTGTCACCGATTCGTCGTCGGCGCGAAGTCGATCGACTGGGTAGACAAGCCGGTTGGTCGTTCCGTACTCGAGCGAACACAGTGAAAGAGTCAGAGTCGGGATTAAACAAAAAAACAAGATATTTATCGGCTGATAAATATACACAAATTAATAAAATAAAAAAAACCTAAGACAGACTAACACACCTGAACATAATATAACACAATGATGAAGACAAACAAATACGAGTAATTAACAGTAGATATAAAAATGAAACAGTGCGAGGATCAAATACACAGAATACACTTAACAGTATTTCACTAAAACAAAGTTCAAAAGAAATCAAAGTTCAAAAGAAAAACGATGTCATACGCGTGGCCGGGCAGCAGCAGCAAGTCCATAAACCATGAAGTCGACACGCAGAGCTTTCCCGAAGAATGCTGGCGGGCCGATCTTGTTGAGGTGGATGCGAATTGCTGGCTGGGTTTCCCGGGAGTCTAGATTTGACGTCTTCTCTCAAGCAGGTTGAGCTAACTTGAGGCAAACTACCGTGAGCTTCGTTGCAGACGTTGGTTTGTCGTCTCGTACGTCAACTAGTTCCTCGGAGTTCCGACGTGGCCAGGCGGCCCAGGCGATACTGGACGGCACTAGCTCCCTGACGGCTTCTCAGAAGCGCATAGGTTCAGCTTCTAGACTAATCAGCAGGGCCCAAAACCTACGCTTAAATAGCCTCTCCTTTTCCTAGTTCCCTATGTAGGGAAACTGTCGGTATGCAGAGTTCACCTAATTAATTCACGACTCTTCCCAAAGGTCTTGGCCCCGCCCCTTTCACCATTGACGAGGGCCGGTAGATTCCCCTCTCTGCCAAGGTCAAGTGGCAAGGTCGAGCCCGGCACTACCACGCGGACGTACACGCACACTTCTGGGTTCGTAATCGGCGTGTCGCGTCTCGAATCGAGATGCCACCCCGTGAGGCTACGACGCTTTTGACGCCCGTAATTCGGCGTGTCGAAGTCTCGAAATTATACGTTGCACAGTGAGGACCCTACGTTTTTGACGCCCGTAATTCGGCGTGTCGCTAATCAGCGTCAAAACCACTCGAAAACTCTCGAAAATATGCCGCTCCGTGACACTTGTTGATACCTACATTTTGATACCTATATATAGCGACTCGCAACGATGCTCTGGAGGCACATTTTTTGATCAAGTGGCAAGATAGATACCAAGATCTTACGTACGCCGAACCCGTGTCAAGTCGCCAAAGAAGACCTTGTATTCGAAGCTAGCACATTCACACTGCTCGGAACCTCGACAGATTCGCTTGTGGTAGCGGTTGACTGTTGACTGACTCCTGCCGCCTTGTCGCTACAGCTTTCTAGCCCTCAAGGGAGGCTGACTGTACCATCCCAGAGGCATCTTCAAATCTGAGTGCCTCCAGCAGAGATGTCTTGGCGTGCGTGCTACGCAAGCTCAGCCACGACGTGCGCCAGCTGAAAATAACCGTGCTGCTGTGCAATAAACAAATCATTTCCTTCCCCATGATGACACGAGTCATGCCGTAAACACTACTGCATCATCAACTCTCCAACTGTAGGAAAGATATTTGGATGGTGTCCGTCACTATAGCACCACATAGTTATCGATGACGCGGGGCAAGTTGTAAATAAAATACGAAAACGTTGCCTCCACGCACTAAACTCTTTATCCACGTTACCAGCCTAAAACAAAACGGAACACAAAGACTAGACACAGACACCACATTTATGTCTGTGTGTCGCGTTTTATTTTTTACTGGTAACATGAATTCAGAACCAACCAATCATCTAGCCTGTCTAACAGCATTACAGCTGTATGACTGTACGACGACTGTATGACGACTGTATGACAAGAAATAATAAGACAGTAAAACTCACTCTACCATTATGCAGATTATTGAATTTACAGATATCTATGGAGCCAGCCTGTGTCAACCGCAATGTTCTTTTTCAATAGGTTTGGTGCAAGCTGACACGGCGTTGATTGTTTTCAGTGTTACGCATTCAAGCATCGTTTGAAGCAATCAACGCCAGTACCTGTCTCATTGAGCTCGCGATTTTTTTTTTTTTGTCCTAGCGCCAGTGCTTCGTGATTTTCGCACTGAAAATTCACACAATTGTCATAAAAACAGTTATTCTTAGTAATTATCGTTTGTAATAATTTATTCGTATGAACATATATAGCAATCAAAATATACTTCTTCCGCTATATGTAGGGCCGATGGTGCAGGCGTTCCATTCAAACTGGACAATCTTGGCTTTGTCCTTCTTGGCTTGCGCGCAGGGTCCACGCCGCTTAAGACCTGCACCTCCCGCAGCCCACGTAGGATGGGCGACCCTCATGGGGGTTACCATGGAGGCGATAGCGGGTCGTCCAGTGGGGACCGCGTTGTACAGGGCGGTGGCATGGACCCGGTCTGACATCGCCTGTTGATCTGTTTTCGGCCACCCACTGGGACGCCACATGAACGGCTAGGGGAGCCTCCAGCTTGAGAGAGGCCTTGCTGAAACTTGCATTAAAACAGGCCAGTATTTCTACGTAAGCAAAAACATCTGAAGAAACTTTTGATTTTGAAGTACATACTTTATATGGTATATTGCTGTTGGTGTGTGTGTTGGAGGGGCGGGTGGGGGGAGGGGGGGGGGGGGAGGAGGAGGGCTGGAGTGTGGGCTAATCCAAGCAACTTTCCTCGCAGTACAGACATTGGCATCAAATCAAGGCGTAGTTCATAGGGTATTGTTGAGTTATTGCAGGTCGAGTCATATTTTAAATCGCAGACACTTCCCCCGACAGCGCATAGCAGACAAACTTGGAGAATCCGATACGTCGCAAATACTCAACGAAAATGGCTCACATCAATACAACGCTTCAAAAAGATACTTGTGGGTGGAATCGATGAGCTTTCCACTACCCAGTAAGTACTGTGAGCACACTCAAAAAAAGAATGCGCTTTATGGGGCCAATTTATGATGCGCTGATATTCGAAGCCAAAGTAAAGACAAACACAAATAATATTATAAAGAAAATCCGCGTAAATCCAAGGTGGCATACAGTAGAGCTCTGTGCTAAGCTAGAATAGCCCTTTGTATCCAATTTGCAACACGAGTTGTCATAAGTGCTGTACCACAACTTCTGTGTTAGACTTATCTGGCACCAATAGTAACATAAATGCTTAACTGGCACTTCGATACAGCCCACATAGATTGCAGAATCTGAGGAGATGTCGGGAATTGCGGGAAATTAATTACGGCATCTGGCAGGAAAGCAAGTTGCCCTGCATATTGATGATCCTAGTTCGCATTTAGTTGACAATGTTCTTGCGGCTCTAAGTACATATAAACTGTTTATCATCTTTCATCGTCTTATGCTAGAATTGTTCGCAAGGGCAAATTCCAGCCCTCCTGAGCTGGACATATTCTTATCAAAACAGCCAGCCAATGATAAAGATCCCTATGGTAGAGAACTCGGTGCTTCGAATGGGATATGGTGATGACGCAGCGGTTAATTCTATGCTAACCGGTAGGCCGTCGTGAGTTGTGGGGTGAATGCAGAACGCCCATATGCCTAGGTATACGGGCATGTTTGGGGGTTCCAAGTGAACGAAATTAATCGAGTGCCCGCCACATTTGTCGTCACTAAAAGCCATGCTGCATTTTTAATAGTTTAATCTTATTGCTGAATTATTTCGCGCGCAAATGCGAACATGCACCGGCATTGCACAGCAAACCAAATATGCATTTCCACGTTAGCTGGGACAAATCATTCATCAGGCATTTGTGTCACATTGAAGAATACGAAAGGTTTGCTCTTCTGTGCTCCTCCGAAATTGCGTATACCATACTTCATTTTTCAATACATATTTTTTATTTATTTTATTTCAGCCAAATTTAAAACGCAGATGTGCCACAACGAATTGCGTTATCTTCTGCAACCGGTTCAACTACACATTACTAAGCAGTACGCTGAGGCGCCGCTTTAGTTAATTGGCAAGACAGATTTAAACATGTCTTCAAAATGTATTTTATATTTTCTGCACATAGTTTTTTTAGGTAATTACAAATTTTCTCTACGAGCGAGCGATATTGAAAACGAAACAGAATTCATCCATGGAATTGTCTGAGAATTGGTGCTTGTATTAAGTGCAAAAAAATAACGTTATCTTTAAAACCCTAAAGAAGACAATCTTAAATTTTGTTTTTCAACTTGAAAGGGGAGAACACTGACGGTGTAAACAAATAATAATATTTCTGCGATAACGTCATTTGATGCACTTTCTTTATTTGAGTAAACCTGTTTTCTCGAAGTACGAACAGGCGCTTCTTTCGATGCCTAACGCTATGTGCTGTCATTCTATTCAAACTATTCCATCTTACCATTGTCTTTCTTAGTCTGGGCGCTGGCCCCACACTTGAATACGACACGTCCAAGGGTCCATACAGGAAAGGCGACCCCAGGGGAAGGATACCGGGGTGGCGACAGCGGGTCATACAGCGCCCATTTCGTCGCCCCAGGTGGCGCTGATGTTGTTGTGTGGCGTCGTCTGTTGGCATTCTTTCGGGAACCCACAATGAAGTCAGCTGGATGGTAGGGTCCGATGCCGGGTTTATCGGGGGTCTTCTTAACGTCAAAAAAAAAAGAAAATTAAGGAACAACGTGTCATGGGATCCGTCCATTCGATAAGTATTCTACAAATCAATATAGTCGGGAGCAAGTTGCTCTACCAAGGGCTTTGTAATGCCAGATTACATAGCGTGCTGTACATTTATAGAGCTACCTTAGTCTGATACATACATGGTATATGACGCAGATTGTCCTCTCTTAAAGCTCGAAGGACGCACTTGGTTACCTTCACTATCATGGGGAGATTCTACACCGACACTTGCACTTCATTCAGGCACATTTTTGAAGGCTGTGATGTATATATGTTTCCTCCGAAGAAAAATAAATAAATATAATTATGAGGCATGCTGTAGTGGGGCACTCTGGAATAATTTTGATCACCAGGTGCTCTTTAACGTGCACCTAAATTTAAGTACTTGGGTGTTCTTGCATTTCGCCACCATCGAAATGCGGCTGCCGTTGCCGGGATTCGACCCCGCGACCTCGTGCTTCGCAGCGCAACACCAAAGCTACTAAGCAACCACGGCGTGTCACCTCCAAAGAAACGCAAAGTCAGCATAAGGCAGTCTCCACATTCAAATTCACTGCCTCAGTCAAACGATTTTTTATTCACATATTTCTTCCCGATTTAACCTAACAGCGGAAATTCCGTGCGCGTTTTCTAAGAAGAGGGCTGCTGTCACCCGCTATATGACAGCGAACCGCGCTAACAAACCAGCACACGTTGTACCGAAGACTCACTTCCATTACGTAATAACCGGAACGGTCGAGCAAGGTCTCCTCAGTAAAGAACACTAAATATGTTGCAAGCATGTGTTCGCGAAAGTGAACTTCCATATACGTATAGTAGAAGCATTAAGCTAGAGAAGCGAGAAAGAAAGCGTCTTACCAAGGCGGGAGTCATGCTTCTTCTTCGTCGTGTTCTTGCGCTCTTCTTGTTTCCTTTACTGTTTTGTTTGTATTCACATATGCTCTCATAACATTAGTTATTATAATAGAGAGAAAAGGTCACAGTATTGTTGGGAAGTACACTGAAATACCACTTGAGTGGGCTGTTTTCAGGGCAACTTTTCGTTGGACGCTGCTTTGCGTGTTTGTTACTATTATATTTCAAGTCGGCCAAACCATTCAAAGGCGCTGCGCGAGCAACGCAATGGCACTTATGTTAGTAAATTGCAGTAGGAAAACAAAATGCACCTAAATGCACCATAGGTGTGTCTCGACATTGTTTTTTTTTTTTTAATGATGTACTTATCGACGTAGAAATTCTCACTTGAAAGGTTTAAGTTTTTCAGTGCAGATATGCCTCATGTGAAATGCAGTTGCCGCCAGAACGCGAAGAACTTGAATTCGGTTGCGTGTTTGTCGCGCAAGTATCTGCTAAATTTAATTTCATTTTCCGAAGCAACTGCGTTACTGGGGATTCCCAAAAATCAAAGTCCCTCTGTTAAAGAAAGATGGTTGAACGCGAAGCTTTCTCCCATGCAAACTGAATCAAAGTCTAAAGCCAACGACCACGTAACGAACCCAAGAAATGCTGAGCGACCCGACGCGATGCATATTTGATTTGATTGCTCGTTAAGGATTGTACTTTTCTAACGTTGAAGTTGAATGAAGACACATTTTGTTAGGTTGCATAGCCTTTTTTTTTAGATCATGTAGCCATTGATTACACGCACACACTCACACTTTCACGGGCGACTCTACACTTGCACAGTATTGCCACGTGGTCGCTGTGGTAGCCGATCAGAGGCTCTGCCGTTGCCGATACACGGGATCAGCCTTACGCGCACGATCGCGCTCGCGCTTACGTTCGCGTAGTAGTAGTAGAAAACGTTTATTCACAGAGAGAAAATAAATACGGAGGAAAATGTACATCGAGTGGAGTCTTCATTTCAAGACCCCAGTGGCCTTGGCTGCCGCTCTCGCCTGGATTACCAGTCCGCGCTGGGTCGCTAGGTCGGGGCTGGACAGAGTGGCCTCCCACTGCTCCTCCGGTTGCTGTGTTTGTATGTCTGGGGGTTTGGGGCCTGTACACCCCCACGTGACGTGGTAGGCGGTGGGTCATTCGTTGCACCATGGGCATGCGTCTTTGTAGTGTTCTGAGAAGATAATGCTGTGTTTGTGTAAGTTGGGGAAGGTGTTGGTCTGGAGCTGTCTCCAGTCCCGTGCTTCCTGTGCATTTAGCCCCTTGTGCGGTGGGGGGTAAAGCTGACGTTGTTTGCGCAGGTGTTGAAGTCGCGCGCCGTAAGCCGCGGGTACGGGGAGGGTAGTAGTGAGATCGAGGATTGTGGCCGCTCGGTTTGTGTGACCTCGAGCTAGCCTGTCCGCGGCCTCGTTACCCTCCAGCCCCGAGTGCCCCGGAGCCCACGTGATCTGATGTTTGAGCGATGAATTTGTAGCCAATGGATTAGTCGTGAATCTATCTAATTTCTGAGGTATTCTGCCTGCAAGAAGGAGCCGACACGCCGCTTGGGAGTCGGTTATTACTTGAAGTTCTCGGTTGGTCGCGTCCCCGTACTGAACGGCCAGCACGATCGCCGCAGCTTCCGCTTCTGTGACGGTGCAGAGCGGGATGGAGATGCTGGAGACTTCTTCGTAAGAAGAGTCCACCACCACGGCTGCTGCTGCGTTCGATGTATCCTTATATAGGGCGGCGTCCACGTACACCGTCCTCGGGCTCCGTCCCACTGTGCGTTTGAGGTAGTCCACTCGGGCGTTTCTTCTGCTTCGTTGTGGGATTGTGACATGTTTTTTGGGAGCGGGACCACGTGTACTCTGGCCCGGTACGATGTCGGAATGTTTGTGGTCGACTGGATGGCGTCAAGGTCCGCCGGGTAGCGATGCGCTTTAGGATGTGTCGGCCCGTCGCTGTGGACAGGAGGCGTTCTCTCTGGGTCAGGAGGACCGCCTCCTGAATTTCCTCGAACGTGTTATTTAGTCCCAACGCTTCTAAGCTGACGTTGGATGTGTACGGTGGGAGACCGAGGGCGTTCTAGGCTACGCGTATCATCGCATTGGCTTTGTTGAAGTCTGCTCGGAGCAGGGTGAGGTAAGGGAGCCCGTAGGAAAGGCGGCTGATGACCAATGCCTGCACCAAACGGATCGTGTCCTCCTCCCGCATGCCTTTTCTGTTTCTGGCCACCCGGCGGATCATCTTAGAGATCTGCTGTGTTGTAGTCTTGAGCAGTTGGAGTGTGTGGTTGGCCTTTCCGTCGCTCTGCAGCCAGAGGCCCAGGATCCGGATGAGTGGTACCTCCCGGATTGGGACCCCGTGTAGGAGGATGTTTAGGTTGCCTGGCGATTTGTAGTGGTGTCCCTGTATGCGGATCACTTCGGATTTGTCGGGGGAGCAGTGGAGTCCGCATCGAATGGCCTCTGTTTCGACGCAGATTGCTGCCGCTTGGAGTGTGTCTTCCTTCTCGGCTAGAGAGCCAGTGTTTGTTCAGATCGTAATGTCGTCCGCATACAGGGTGTATCCGATGTTCGGAACCTGCTGCAGAGCCCTTACGACGCCGATCATGGCGACGTTGAATAGGAGCGGGGAGATGATCGATCCCTGTGGTGTGCCCTTGTTGGGCATGTCTTGAGGGTACGATCTCGTGTCACCCATTCCTATTGTTGCCGTTCGGTTGGACAGAAAAGTCTTGATATATGGAAGGTGCGCTCGCCACAGTG